>NW_020955771.1:357166-403431 GCF_003031625.1 Empidonax traillii | reverse complement strand
TTATGTTCTTGCTTTCATAGTATTTGATGTTCCTCTTTCTGTTATATGCTAATAACGTAAACTTTTGTAAAATCTATTCAGGTGTAGAATTTGGTGCTCGAATGATCACTATTGATGGAAAACAGATAAAGCTTCAGATATGGGATACGGTAAGTAATAAATTGTAAAAATTTTTTAAACATATGGCCCCACTAACTTTCCTTTATTCTGGCTAAGCTCTCTATCAACACTCACGCTATGCACTTTGTCTTGCACCTTCTTTTGGTTTCTATGAAGTTAAAAATTTGCTAAAATTTCCTTTTTTGATGTGATGTATTCTTAGTACAATTTTTTGGTATTTACACTAATTTCCTCGACACTGTCAGATTTGTAAGACTTCAATTCATGCTGTCTCATTTTTTGTGAAAATCTTCTATAATATTAACAACTTAGATTTCTCTGAATAATCTTTGTGCATTTATGCAAGATTTGGTAAATACAGCATCTGATTGTGATGTGTCTACTAGCTTTAGTCAAGTTCTCTAGAGGAAATGTTGCATTTCCAAGGTAGAAGAAAACGTATGGCTCACTTCTTGTGAAAGAACACTTAAGAATAAGGTTCATTATAATCATGAAGACAGTAAATACTTCAGATAGTCAAGAAGGGATTGGTAAAAGCTTAAAGTTTCAAAAAGCTTTCCAAAATCAGACTTTGACTTTTGAGGCAGTTCAGGTTAAGAACATACATTTGCTATTTTCTTCTTGCCACTTTAGTGTAGTGTAGTCAGCCTCACTGACTGATAGCTCTGTCTTTCAAATGTGTTTAACTGTTCCCTAAAGCAGAGTTGCCTGATCCCTTTTCCAAAAGCATTTTAGAATGCCTTAAGAAACTGACAGGTACATGAACTGTAGCCTTGTGTATGTGCTCTTTTTGGTGCAGCAAGTCAGTGAAAGATCATACATTCATATATGCATGCCCACATATGTGCATGTGTATATTAAAATGTAAACTTAGTGAACTTCATAGGTAAGACCTTACTTATTTTACCAATTCATGGTGTGAAGTGGCATCTGACACCCATGTCTCCTTGAAAGTTCTCTGTGAAAAGGTATAGAATGATATGGTCAGCTTACTTTAGGCTTTTTATGCCCTGGACATTTTTACTACTATAATTGTGCATTGCTGATTACCAAGGTGGCTGAACATTTTCAAGTTCAATAAACAAGCAAATTTCTGCAAAAACAGTAACCTCATAATCAAACCTCTGGTATATCCTGTGACTACATGAGAATATATCTAGATTAGTCCTTGTTTTCTAAAATTTGGACAGATTCTCTGTAGCCAAAAGTGCTAATTTTACTACCAGTGCAACCACTGTCTTTCTTTGGCTTTTGAACTGATTTTCTTAATCTCCTCAGATACAAATGAACTTCAACTATGTTTGAGTAGACTGTGCTTGTCTTAGTGCCTCTGACTCATTGGCTTTTTGGAATCTGTCATCTTGAATGCATGTAAATTGTCTAATAACCAAAATATCAACCCAATTGCTTTTGACTATAATCTATAAACTCCTTTTGAGCAGGGATTTTTTCCTGGAAAGTTTCTTAAGTATATCGTACAGAAATTAAAAATATTAATTGAAAACTTTCATTCACTGAGTAGACTGTATGCTTATGTTGTAAGCAGTGAATGCCTTAGTGTATTGGCCATAATTAAAAATTAACCTATTTTAATTTAAAGATTATTTAACTATTTTAATTTAAAGATTATAATCTGATTTTTAAAACATGGGATATTTCTATTCTAACCTAATCTTGGCTTGTAAGCATACCTGAATTCCACTATCTCAGTTTTGATCTTGCATGCAGAGGTGTTGAAAGAATAGCAAAAATAACAAATATGATGAGGTAATTCTCAAGAGATACTTTACTTATGGGACACAAAAGTGTCCATAATGACCAAGGTTACTATGCCTGTGTCATGTATCTTCACTGAGTATTCCCCGATTTGCTGTTAGCCAAGACTGCTACTGTTACTGGTGGTATCTCTGTATTTGTTAAGCTATAACAATTTCTATTTAATAAGAGAAAGTTTATTTTACACCTGTTGCAAAGGAAAGATGTGAAGTATTTTGTTTCTGTTGGTGCTTACTGAGTCACACACCAGCACCTCTCTGATTTAGTGCTAGCCTTACACACCTGCTTTTAATCCTTCACTGAACAGGATGCATCCTGAGCAGATACATAAGAATTAGAGAACTGAATAAAATTTGTTTTGATTGTTCAACAATAAACTTGCTTTCTTAAGAGAATCAAAAATTCCGTTTTTCCTGGCTCGATTCTTCTAGGCAACAGTGATGATTTCATGTTGTCTTCAGTAGATCACTGCAGCTCCAAGGAAAAGTGTGTCTTAATAAAGGGAACATATGGAAGATGCAGCATACCTCACTGCAGGACTATGCTGTACCTTACAGGAGCAGCTGAAGCTAACACTGTTATATGTCTGTGAGATCCATTTTTGTGTCCTTCTTGTATCAGAACTCAAGAATGTTTTACCTTTTCATTAGCATCTTAGTTTGGATCAGGATTGTGTTATGGAAGTTAGTTCTGCTTACTGCAGTCTGTTTTTCGTATGGGAGTATACAAACTGAATTCCTTTTGGATGAGGCCAGACTGGAAGATATGACTAAGGAATGCACGTATGCCCATTAGAAAGTAGTCCGGTATTTGATCCTGTGAGCTGGTAGTCTAGTAGAACTAGTCTGATTAAAAAACACACCCATCCCGAGGAGAAAAAAAAAAAACCCACAGCTGAAAACTCACATTCTATGAAAGATACTCAGTATGGCCCTCACATACTTAGTGTTATGTTGCAGTCTTGGCTCTGCTGTTCGTGCCAGCACAAGCAAGTAGCGTGTCCTGTTGTTCTCTCCCAGCTGCAGGCTGCTCTGGATCTCCCCACTGCTGGGCTCTGCAGGCTTGCTGCTGCTGTGTGCTGTGGCATGGCCAGGTGTTTAGGTCTGTGAGTCCTTAGGTTTCACTTTTCCTTTTTGATGCCTTTAGGTCAGTCAAGAGGAGTCGAGGTATGGGACCAAATTGTTCATTTGTCTGTCTTGTATCTAGATTATTTCATTTACTGTATCTTTAATCTTAGTAGTTACTTTCAATAGTTGGATAGAATGAGAAATACTTTTGTCCAACTGATTAATTGGTAATTGCCCATTGTGATAAATTAGGCTACTCTTTTGTGGAAGTGTGGTATTTGAGCTAGTGTCAGCTGCACAAGTATCTTTTAGGGAACTAAAAGTGGTGTACAGCAGCAAGTAAGGATTAAAATGACTCCCAGTTCTGGAAGCTGCTAAGCTTTCTGAGTTTAAACAAGCTGTATAGATGAGCTTAGTTGTCTTGTGGCAGCAGCATAACACTGAGAAATATTAAAATGGCTTCTCCTCAGAAAAATGTCATTGTTGTGGAGAGATGCTGGCTTGTTACCAGGCTGAGTCAGTGGCCTTCATTTTGTTGTTGAGGGGGATGTTCTGTATTGTATTGACTGTTACTAACAAGTCATTGTTGATGAGCAAGAGTAAGCAGTGGTTGAAAGAGGGTACTTAAGTCCTCTCAGACACTGCAGCAGCAGAGATCAAAGATGATACTAAGTAATACTACTGTCGTCTAAATTGACAGGAGTAAGAATTTTTCCTGTGTATTAAAATGTTATATTTTTTAATATCTATTTCAGCTTTATTTCATGGAAATCTGGGGTTAAAAATGTTTTTATTATGTTTATGTACCACCTTAGCATTGCTCAGACAGATGAAATATCTGAAATAATTGATTTTTATAAACTAATTGCAAGTAAGTGCTTGGTTTCCATACAAATGTGTTTTCTAACTGAATTGACAGTGTTCTCTAGTGGATGAGAGCTTACACAAAAAAGCACGTTTGTGGAAGACAGGAGACATAATTGTTGAAAGCGTATTTCACTTTCAGATATTCTGAATATACTAAATCTTCTTGGAAATTAGGTTATTTTTCATGTAGTTGCAACCACTTTAGATCTAGTAGAACAAAATAAAGTTCCCTCATTCATTAAATGAATATCCATTTCATCTTACTGATTCTGACAATTGCTAGGATGTAAGCTTCACCCCCAAGAGTTCTTTACCAACTGTCTACTTCATGATATTTTCTACTTGCTTTGGTAGTGAGAACATACTCTTATGTTCATGGACAGTTGGTGTATTCTTTTATACACTTTTACTAATTTGACTTTATAACGCTGGAACCTGCATGAATGTGACTGTGTATCATGGCCCTCTGTTACACTGCTGTGAAGTAACATCAGGAACTTAGAGGATCTACTTTGGTTCCTGAAACTAGTTTGATCTTCAGTTCAGAGACTGTGTTTGCTGCTGTGTTGGAGGATTAACTTATTTCTGGATTCATATATCTGAGGGTGGGGTAGGGAGATTTGTCCATTTAATGGTTAATCCTATTGCAGTTTGTGTAATATGACCATCATCTGAACTTCAGTGCCAATAGCTAAGTTATTGTTCACACCCATGCTGGCACTTCAAGAAGCTGAGGCAATCTGATACACCTTTTAGCTTAGCGTTCATAAACCTTTGTTTGTCATGCTTAAATGTGTTTGGTTACCATACACCATAAGTAGAGTACATACATACAGAAGTACACCATAAGTGTACTTCTAATAATGGAAGGCTAAAGCTTTATTTCTGTGATGTGTTGAGAATTGCTTTGGATCTCTAAATGGCATTTATTCAACACCAACGGAAGAAGGGCAGATGTACAAATTGTCTGTATTTAGACATATGTACAGTTTCACCCTCAGGGATCTGTAGTCCACTTGAAATTTCAGTTCTTCATGCTGACGGAGTTATTCTGAAGCACCATGCAACTTGGCTGAATCCTTCACATGAATTCTGACGCTTTCTTATATTGTTATGGATTCTTCTTCATAAACATCTTTAGTTCTGTTCTTGTTTGGGAATGACTTTGCTGGAAACAGCAGTGGTTGGTTTTTATTTTTACACTGCTGTGCCTATTTGTGCTACGTGCTAGTAAATCACCTTAAAATTCTGTTTATTCTAGATTAGAGACACGATTGCACAAAAGATTATTGCATTTATATAAACAAGTTACCATGTGACTAAAAGGCTGTTAATTTATTTATAACTTTCAAAACTATATATAAAGGTATGTATTGCTCCCCTCACTGGAACATTTTGTTCCAGGGATCAACTTTGTAGAGTAGTTCCCAACTGGCAGCTGTCAGAGGTGGTGTGACACTTGTGTACGTTGGTTATTTCTTAGATGTCGGTACAACTTAGGAAAGTATCAACAAATGAAATGAGGAATTCCCAGTGTGAATGAGATGTTCTGTCACTGGTTTTGAACATACCACACACCTACACCTATTCTAAAAGTGAGGGAGTCTAGAGCTACTAGCTATGGTGTGTTGTGGTTCCTCAAATTTCACATAGATGTATACTATAAGGTTTCCTCCTAATGAAAACTGCTGGTCAGCTTGGGTGGTAAAGGCCTGCTGGGATGCACTCACATAACTTAGTCCTTGAAGAAACTTTCCAAATTCTTCACCATTGAGAATAGAGAATTCAGCAAAATTTACTTTTTTTCTAGGGAGGTGCTCTGTTGTGGATCCTGTCCTGTGTCATGGCTCTTTTAATTATTTTTTTTCCATTAGTTTATAGATTCAAAAATATGAAGGTAAAGAACTTGCAAGTAACCCATTTTGCAACTGACACCCATGTGACTACAGCACATACTTGGAAATGACATGGAGATTTCCTCTGGGAATAGTAACACTTGGAGTCTTTTCTTAAATGTGCTACAGATACTGTGTCTGTGGTAACATAGTTGCATGGCTTAAATGTTCCTGAAAACTTTAGTTCAGGTCCTAATTCTCCACCTGTCTTAGTGACCTGAAGTCACTATATATGATAACACTTCATGTTTTGCTTGCATCATTATTCTGAAATTGTTTTGGTCTCTATACTGAAATATGTTTTCAGAAGCACATGGGATGTATGTTCATGCTGTTCAAGGGGGATGAAGATTTTTGTACTCTTTTGAAGACTTGTGACTTCTAGAACTATGATTATGTAAGGCTTTCTTATCAAAAAGTTTGTTGACTAATATGATATGAATTGTAAAAGCTTACAGTACAGAAAACAGCCAGCACTTAAAACATTGCTTGTTTATCAGAGGCCCACATTTTTTCATGATTAGTGATCTACTGACATCAGACCTAGCACCTGTTTCTTTGAGGAGAGAGGATGCATGCTCAGGCCTGCTCAGCGTGCAGTTTTGGTTCCTGTGGGCAGCCATGTCTGAGCTGGAGTTTCTGCATTTGAAATCGCTGTCATGGTCTGGCAATTACCAACAATACTGTCCATCACCCCACTTCCACTGCAGTGTAATTCTGACAGTGGTTATAACCAGGGGTTGTCTTGGAATAAAGACTTGTGTCACCTGTACTGGATGTAATATGGCCTTGGGAAATACCCTGTTTAACAATTGTTTAGTGACTGTATTCCCCACTATTCCCTTCATCACAGCCCGTATGATCTGGACATGGATTTGGGCAACCTGCTTTGAGTGGCCCTGTTTGAGCCAGGGGAGTTGCAACAGGGGACCTCAAGAGGTCCCTTTCCCACCTCAATCATTCTATGGTTATGTGAAAAAAAGCTTTTTAATATGGAAAAGATAAAAACAAGCGAGTGCTGGATTTTGAAGGAGCATGAAAGGGATAGTAATAACAAAATTATACTTAAGATAAAGGGCTTTTTCTCTCATATCAAAACTAATTTGAATTTAATACTGAGCTTCTAAACTGCTACTTCTATCTGTTGCTTCTTGTAACAAGTAGCTAAACTTGGGTAGGTCCTACTTTGCAAGACTGATAAAGTACAATTATAACACACTTGTATTTTATTTTTTATTAGTCAGTTTTGGCTAATAGCCTACACTTTCTTTTGGTTTTGTCTTCTTTGAAACAGCTTGCCTCCCTTGAAAAAAAAAGGGAGGGGACAAGAAGCAAGTTGTCAGATGAAAAAATGCTTTAAGCAATAATGATACTTAAAAAAAAAAAAAAAAAAAAGCTATGGGGTATTTTCCACATACCTAAACCTGCTATTTGACCTTCCAGATGTCATTGAGGATTATACTGTTGAAATAGATGTAAATTAATTCTATATATATAGAGAAAATGTGTTTCTTATTATATAATACATTCTTTATATTGTATATAAAATAAAAAATAATATAATGAAACTTATTTACAAAAACTCAGTTTTATTCTGCTTAGAAAGAAAGGGAATCCAGTTTGTATTGTCCGTTGGTATAGATAAGCACAAATGCATTATTCCTGTATGGAAGATGTGATGCTTTCACCAAAGAAGATACAATTTTCCACCCTTCAGAAATTTCAACATGGGCAAATGAGACACAATTAAAAATATTACAGTATTTTCAGGATTTATATACTGAACTTCTCTAAGTAAGTGATTCTTTTAAGAACTCACAATTCAAACCTTCTTTTAAGATCAGCTGGAAACCTCTGACAATCTTGCTTGACCATGATTAATTCGCTCAGGGAAATGAACAATTTTATGTGTCGGGGTGGAATTTATGAAGGTGAAACAGGCAATCTTAATGTGGTAGACAAAGTCCAGGTCATGTATGAATTTAGGCAATAGATGGAATACAGTGGTAACAACAATTCTGTTCTCTGGTTAGGAGGGAAATGTTTCATGTATGCACCATCCACTTGAACTAGTCACCATACCAAGAAAAAGTAGAGCTTAGTGGAACTTTTGTATAGGAAACCAAGTATTGCACTAAAAAACTGTTGGGTTTTTTTACTATTTCTTGGTGTAGTCTACTGGATTCTCTGTATTTTACTATCACTGTTTACATCAAGATGCACGTGGACTATCGGCCAAGAGCATGTGCTCACATATTCTAATCATGTTGAAACTATTAAATGTGTTGTCTGTATTTCATTAATTTTTTCACCAGAATGGCTAAGATCTAGTGTTTTCTTAAACTGAAGTAACCAATTATTCTGGAAGATAAGGATGTTTTGTGAAGACTGAACATGCCAAAACTTGTTGTGCCACTGTTCTTTTTCAGTAACAGTATCTAGACCAAGTTCTCCTTGAATTCAAAAATTCTTGAATTAATAGTAAGAAAAGTACAGTAACTGTGAGAAGAAAAAGTTATTCATACACTAATTTTGTAGGCAGAGCTGAAGGGTAGCTTTTAAATGATAAATATTTCATACCTACTTTTTGTGGTTTTAAATCAGGGCAGTTTCCTATAGTTTTGCAAATGACTAACTTACTGCACATAGGGTTTTTTTCAGCATTAATATTAGTATTTCTTGAACATGTTCTGTGTTATCTTTGAATTATTCTAAAGCATCTGTTATTACTAAATATTAGAAGTAAATATTTCCTCTAACAAGTGTCAGGTGCTAGATAGTTCTTCTGAAAAACATGAGCATCGGGAGCTCAAGATCTGCAACTATGAATATGTATTTTTCATGACTGTGTTCTTTTGAGCATTTTCTTGTAAGTGCTGAGAATTTTACAGGATACTTTTCTATGAGAACTATCTAATTTATGTAGAATCTGAAGTTTTTCACAGTTCATATGAAGATGACTTGTGTCCTGTAGCTACTTTGACAAGCATTATTTATCAACTACAGAGGAAATTGATTAACTGTGGAGCAGAATTGTGTAAAATTGAATTCATGACTATTTTCTGTTTCTTCTTAATAAAATGATTATGAAAGAATCCCATCTGAAGACTGTTGAAAGCTGGCTGCAGTTTATGATATAACGGATAAAATCTGCATCCTTGGCCTTCCAACAACCTTTACACCAGCAGATGGTGGGCGTAAAGATGTCATTCATCATTTATTTACAATGGACTTTATTTATTCTAGTGTCAACAGCTGCCCCAGGGAGCGGGTTATTGAATTCAAATGTGAAGCTCTGGGTTATTTGCTTCCTTTCAAATTTGTCTTCAGAGCTTAGTTGCTAGGAGTCCATTCTGTGCTCTAATAATGATTCATGTATTGTGAAGCCATTCAGTAAATTGGGTTGTCAGGGATTGCCAAAAAAGGTTTAGAGGTCTTGTTCCGTTTTTTTTTTTTTTTTTTTTGAACAGCACTGTGCTTTAGTCTGTGTCTTCTCCTTATGTGCCTTCTCTTGCTACTGTTGGAGACTTTGTCCCCAGTTGTCCCCTCTCCGATTTCCCCTCCATATTCCTCCTTCTCCCTGTCTTCTCAAAAGTAAAATTCTTTGATCCTGTGATTCTAAGTTTGTGGTGTTCAGGACCAAAAAATAAATATGAGATATGAAATAACAACACTTTGTTTTCTACAGGCAGGGCAGGAGTCCTTCCGCTCCATTACCAGATCATACTACAGAGGGGCAGCAGGGGCTTTACTAGTGTATGACATTACAAGGTGAGAATACCAACTGGATTACAATGATATGTCTTTATAGAATTGTCCTATGATATATAGCAGTGCTAAAATGTCTCATTTAGTTTGGCTTTTTGCATAGATATTTGTAGTCTAACATTGTGTCAACTTTCAAGTGCTCAAAATCAAGAAATAGCCTATGTAATGTATATACTTACAATTTTCTCTTTATAGTAGTTGAGAATAAGTATACATAAAGGCTCAGTAAGAATGAAACAAAATTTTTTTTTTAACTATTTGACCATCAACCTCTGGATTGTCTTAATTAAGAAAGACCTGAAAATATTTCATTAATTCCTTTCTAATGTTTTTATTATCGTGAGGTTTAATTTTTCTTTAATTATAACAGACTACTGCTGTGCCATTCTGCAAAGGAGTGAAATAGTAAAACATAGAAGTTTGGTTACAAAAAATACCAGGAAACCTCCACTGTTGCTGTGTTTATGAGATTTGGAAAATACAGGTCCTAATGTCATAATTTTTTTAGTTGCTGTTCAGAAGTTACAAAGTTTTTCCTGCTGTATTGAGTAAAGTCTCTATATACAGCTTGTTATCTGTAAAATTTTGGTTACTGGGGCTGGCTTAAGAGGATTTTGAAGCCTGAACACTTTCAGAAGTTGTGTGCCTTCTTTTGTGGATCCTGGCTCTTGTTGCTGCATTGAGCAATGACTTTTACTAGAGATTTCCTAAATGTTTTTCTTTTTGTTCCCAGTTTATGTTTAAATATCAGGAAGTAACATATTCTTTCCACTGGATTTCCAATAAACGAATCTTTGATTTGTATATGAATGGGTTTACTCTGATGATTATTATCTTAAAATCACTCTACAAGTATGAGATTTAATATTTAGCGTACACATTCTGTAAAAACTGTAACATGCCACATTAGTTTACCTCATTTTAAAAGACTTTACTGCCAAAGTTATTATTCAGTTTATAATCTCAGAAAGTTAGCAATCATTTTATGCCTTCAGTAGAAAAAGTATTACTGTATGAGCATGTGATGATTTGTACTGTTGTTTGAATTGTTGAAGCTGTTGGGGACTTTTAAAATTCTGTTCAGCAGGTTTTATATGTATATAAAGTTACAGATTCTTACAGCTATAGGAGTCTTCTTTACTCTTTGTAGCAAACATGTTTTCAGTTACTTTTTAGGCAGAGTTCATTAACGCTCCTTGTTTACGAAATTTTCGTTCAACTATTCTATCTCTCACAAAGGGATTAGTAGCTTTTATCCCTGGAGCATGTGTACTAATAAATGATTTGATTACTCAAGTAGAGAAGCTGACAAAGAGAGGCAAAGGATTTCTTGAAATACTGTTTGTAATTTTCCTTCTCTTCTATAACTTAGGAGGGACACTTTCAACCACTTGACAACTTGGTTAGAAGATGCTCGTCAGCATTCCAATTCCAACATGGTTATAATGCTTATTGGAAACAAAAGGTAAAGTTTTTTTCAGCTATTATTTTATAATAGGGAAAGATTTATGACTCTATATTTCATCTTTTGTTTTTTTCTTATTTGTAGGAAAAATATTGCCTTTAAATTCCTTTCAGTCACTGGGCATAGTTCTGTGGTAAATCTAAAACAGTTCCTATTCTGTTATTTAGACTGTAATTAGACTAATACAATGTGCAGCATATGGATCAACTACCTTATGTTCTGAGTACCTTTTTTAGAAAGAATTTTATTTCTAAAGGATTGACTGTGAATGCATGAAGTCATGGACTGTGTGAATTATTTTCTCATTGTGTTTTTTTTACGTCTGGAATCACCAATTAGAAGGACCTCTATCTCTCTGTTATAAAGAGAATATGATTCCTATTTTGAGCTGTTCTAAAGTGCTTTAGTTTTTGGTTAAGAATCACAGCAGAAAAATAATGTCATTTAAAAAAACCCAGAAGCCCATACTACAGGATTGACTTCAGAAACTTCTCTTTAATGTAAAAAGTATGTACCTCAATGATTATATGAGATGCTTCTAAATTAACCTTTTCCATAATCTGGTCCTTTTTTCTGGGGTTGGAGGCAGAGAATGCTTTTTCACCATTTCCTAATGAATTCACTGGGTGATGAATATACAACTAAAAGTTTCAGAAGTGTCACCTAATTTGTAAACTATTATTTACTTGGTCTTCTCATCAGCTACACTGTCCAAAATTATAAAATGATTCCTATTGATGCTGAGGCTTCGATCTGTAATGAAAGTCTTTATAAAAACACATCAGTGAATATATTAAGTTCGTCTGTAATTTTTCTAGTTTTTGATCCAGTGAATTACTAGATGCAGGATTTTTTCAAAATATCAAAAGCATATTCACCTCAGAATTTAATAATCCATTAGTTACGGGCCTTTACCTAATTGACCTGAACTTGTCTCCATGCCTCAGCAATTTTTGAAGGTAAAGATGCCAGTTGAAATAATGGTGTGCATGCTTGCCCCTTAAAATTTAATTAACAGCTGGGTCATTTCTTAGATGCTGCTGAGAAACAGCCTTGTGATAGAGTGAGTCTGGTTTTGCTACTCAGCCCTGTTCAACTCCATATTTTCTCCTTCTTCCCCCTCTTCATCCTTTTATTTTCTCCCCCACCTGCTGCCACCTCCTCCTGAAACACTTGTTAAGCATTAAGTAATTCTGAAGTTTGTCAACTTTTTTATACCAAATCTGGAAGATGACTGACAACTTTCTTTTTCACTGAGGAATGTAATAAGCATAGTCTTCACAAAACAATATAAAAATGTAATCTGTTTTATCAAATGAAACTTTGGTAAGCCTGTGATGTCCCTGACCAACTCTATTTATACCTGTGTGAATAAAAATCTGGCACTGAGAGAAACGGTAAAGTGCACTGTTTACTTGAGATTAGTGATACATAAGTTTACATACTTAATTGACATCTGTAACTATTCTTGATTATTCTTAGCTGTTAAACTAAATTTTTATGTCTTGCATTCTTTCTATGCAGACTATACCACATGATTGTACGTTATAACATGCTATTTGCAGTTAGCTCAGGAATCCCCAATAAACTAGGTTCTATTCAAGCAATAAATATTCTTAAAATTTGTACTGTAAATTAAGTTACAGATCAAGGTGCCACATGGACTAAAGTTCTTTAAGAAGCTTTTTAAAGGAGATTTTTTTCAAGGAGGACAGGAAGAAAACTCTTTCAATTTCCTTGCGTTATCCTGAAAGTTCTTATGTAGGGCATAGTGCTAGAGATGGATGGAAGGAAGAGCACATATACTAACATAATATTTTTGAAGGAATACATACTGTTCTTATGACTCCCAGAAGTGCATTTGACATAAGTTTGTAGTACTGACTTATGGCTGGATTTTAAGAGTGTTGAGAATTTAATTTGAAATATAATGGCTGTTTGTTGAAAACATGACAAATACTAGTGTTAAAACATGACAAATACTGTACTTAATCTTCTTTCCAGAACAAAGCATAGCTATATTGATCTAGTAAGACCAAATGCTTCGAATTATTCCAATGGAGAGAGGAAGACAACTGTGGTTAGTAGAAGCAGTTAAAGCTCTTTAAGAATATGTTTAGGTATTGGTAGTGAATTTTGATTGGGCTGTCACTGCAGTTTTTGATACAGCTGCACTATTTCAAGTAAAAAGTTGTTCATGTTCTGTCATGGAGATAACGGTGAAGTGAATCAAGGTTTCTTAAGAAAGATATTTTTTGAGGGTAGCATGGTAGTAGCAAATAAAGACATTTCTTAGGTTCAAAAAGAGAATGTCAGATAGCTAATACTGGAAATACTTAAATATAATGAACATCAACTGCAAAATTATTTTGAGAAGACATTTCTTGTATCCTTATCTTCAGAATAATTTCTTAATGTTTAAGTGATCTGCTGAATTGTATTGACTCTATAACTCATCTGAGCTAGCATTTAGCTGTTAAAAATAACAAAAACCTGCTTTGCTGCAAAATAGATGCCACAGTGAGTATTCTTTATTTTTCATATATGTATAATTACAAGGTTGACAAACACTGAAGCCTAGTATGATGCTTTTTATTTGTATTCTGACTGCAAATTAAACATATGTTTGCATGCTGTTTAGTTTAAAAATGTGTACCTGAGGAGGTATTTTTACATGCACAATTTAGATGAGACTTTACTGAAAAATATATTTTATATTTATTATTTATGTATGCGTACCATTGTTGCATAAGATGTAATATATTTACAAAGAAGGACAAACTGTCTTTTCCTAAAGAAGCTTTAAAAAATAAAATTCTTTTCTATATGACTTATGTAAACGGTTTTGTCTTTAGTTGTCCAGTCCAGGAGGATTTTTTTCTGCTCTTTTGTGTAATATTTAACTTTCAACTAAATTACTTGGAAAGCAGGAAGCAAAAAATTGTCTAGTAGTTACTTCAATTTCTTTTACTATTGAACAGTCAAGCCTAGACTTCCAAAACCTAAATGCTAGCTTAATAAGAGAGAACAGCTAATGTAGTTCAAAAGAACTTATTTTTGCTTTTAGATAATTTTATCAGAATGGGAATCGACTGTATGAAGTTTTTGCTACTGAATAGAGAAAATGAACTTCATTTTTAAAAATTATTTTTAATATTAAGAAATAATTTATAAAGCTCCCTTATCAGCTCAGCTTTACAGTGCTGGATTGGTAGATAACATTTACTAGAAGAGAGTGATACATACCTAAAATGACAATGTCTAAAGTTAGTATTCAAGGAATACTTGGATAAGTATCACTATCCTGTTGAAAGCCATTTCATGAAGTCTTTGATAAGATTTATGTCAGCTAGGATTGATAGTTCAAGCAAATATGATGCCTGTGGCTATTCCACAACTATGAGTGCAAGGCTTACAGTAATTCTACCTTATTTAAGGGCTTGAATAGATATCCCTATGTACCTAAGTTCTGGAGGGGGCTCTTGGTTTATAAGGCTTATAAGCATGCTAGTGAAGAATAATATTTACACTGACATGTTGGACAATGTAATAACTTTTTTTTCTTCCATCTTAGTGATTTAGAATCTAGAAGAGAAGTCAAGAAAGAGGAGGGTGAAGCATTTGCACGAGAGCATGGACTTATCTTTATGGAGACATCTGCCAAAACTGCTTCCAATGTAGAGGAGGTAACTTTGCTGAACACTGGCATTTTACTAAAACATTTTACTAAAACAGTTGCTTTGAATTACGCTTTGTACAGATACTGTTTCTCTAGAGCACTGATTCCTTAACTTGAATTAACTACTCTTAAATTTATATTACGAGAAAGACAATGGTGTACCTGATTGCAAAGCACTAATTATATTGTTGAGCCTTATTAATGTATTTGTGGGGTTTAAGTATTTCGTCAGAGTAATAGCTCATTTCTGTCTGCCCTGAAATCTAAGACTAGAATAGATGTGCTAGTCCAAAGCAAGCCAAACTATTGGTATTCTTGGCAGATGTAACTCTGACCTGTTTTAAAGCCTCTAATATTTTACAAGCTCTTCAGAGCAATCTATTGCAGTACTTTCGTGTTTGTGTTGTTTTCATCTTTCCACTACCTAGTAGGAATCTTCTTTGCTTCAATTCACACACAGCTTCTTTTTTCTGTCCTCTACAGAGCTGCTGAAGAGGTCATTGTCTTGGTTGCTGTAGTCTGCTATGTATTTGAATAAGTTTTTTGGGTTTTGCTTCTTTAAAGAATTTCAATCTTTTAAAGTTTGGCTTATAGTTCATATTTCTGGACACATGTGAGTTCTTGCATATCTCACCTTGATTTACTGCATGCCTTTCTTGAAGGGTAGTTGTGGTGGACTGCTCTCAGCCAGCAACTGAATCCCTACCGAGTTACTCACTTGGTCCCTCTGTTCAGCAGGATCCCTCTCTCCAGAAGAGCCAAAGCAAGAAAAATGAGATACAGAGTTTAAAAAATTAAGGAAAGACATGAGGGAAGAGTGACAGAAAGGCAGTCACTCACAACTGTGAGCAAGAGTGACTTTGATTACCCTTTAGTTTTTATTCTTGAGTGTGATGTCAGATTATATGAAATATCCCTTAGGCCATATCATGGCTGTGTTGTGTCCCCTATGATTTTGCCTTCCCTAATCCTGATCTCTGGCAGGAGGAGGGCAGAGTAAGAGACACAAGACCTTGACACTCAGCAGTAGCTAAAACATCAGTGAGTTATCAATACTGTTTTAGTCATAAATCTGAAACACAGCACCATGCAGACTGTAAAGGAAACTAACTGCATTCTAGCCAGACACAGTACAGTGGTGAACAGAGTGCTCCAGCTGAGATGTTAGTGCTATGTAAAGCAGAAAGATTGCTTCACGTGTCTTTAAAGCCCATACTCAGTTCCTACATCCGCAGTGACCTTTTTTATAATAGCATGACATAGTTCAACTTCTTACACTAACTAATCTGCCCTTATTCTTCTCCAGAATTGTCCTAAATGCAAAATGTTGTGCAACAAATGACGTATTCTTTTAGAAGTAAAGCCTTTTACTTTTGAAATGTTCTAGTTTGTTTGTTTGTTTGTTTTTTAAGTTAGAGTAAGTTAGACACTACTTTAACAGAATTCATTCTGGTTTGTTACTATGTGATTCTGACATTATCACCTCTCTTTGTGTCAAAAAGTATGTTCTAGTGAATAAATTGTCCAATATCTAATGCATCTCTCATTATCATGAGGCAAATGAGCATAAAGTTCTTTATCAAACAAGTTCAAATAGAATTCTCTCCTTCTGATGATATGAATGAGTGATATGTGTGTGTACTAGCTTTCTAATTCTGATGGAAAAGGATATAGGATATATTTAGGATATACTCCTTTTCAGTGACAGTCAAGTGCATTCCTTAAATGGTTTTCTCAGTCAACACTAAAATAGGTGGCATTATTTAGAATAGCTACAGCTACAGGAGCAAAATCCTAATCTTTATCAGTTTCTTTACATGAACAGATCAGCTTCTGTCAATAATGTTTTTTAAGCTGTTTCCTTTGTTTAATCCTGATTTCCGGCACTGTGGAATACCTTAGTAAACCTGTAGCTGTAGCAGTGCATTGACCTGTTTGGTGCTTGGATCTTAAGACAATTTCAAATGCTCATTGTGTTCTTCAGGAATATGTCTCATAACCTATATCTTGGACAGAAGTGTTTAGCAGTGGAAAACTTCCCATTGGTTCCTTATCTTGTGCAAGGCTGTTGGGGAAGCACAATAGGTACTTGATGGTAGGGAGTACAAGTAGGTGTAGGCTCTTCCTTCATAGTCACTTTGAAGTCTTCTAAGAATTCACTGTGGCCACAGAGTTAAATCATCATATTTGATTTGGAGTGGAATCATGTAAAAAGAATTTCTGCATCATCAAGAGGATAGAAGGATTTTTTGGGGGAGGTTAGGCACAGGGTCATAATTCAACTGCAGTGCAAGGACAGTTAATGCTAGTCTCTTCAGCAGTATCATATTCATTTAAACAGTTCTTGATTTCCTTTTAGCCTCTGTTTAAAGCTGTCAAGGTAGCCAACTATCAAAACATCAGTGATTCTTTTGTTCTTTGGTTTTTTTCTTCTCAGTGATTTCTAAGCTGTATCAGGGTTTCTGTAATACACACTCTGAGCATGGCTGTGGGCTTTCTCCCAGTAGAATCTTGGTTATCATATTTGCTCTTCTTTGTTGAATTGTGGATGGGTGATGTGCACTCTGATGTACTGTTTGCAGACTTCAGTGTTGCTTATTTATTTTTTTTCCTGAGAAAACACTGTGATGCCTGTTGGGGGACTTACACTTGTATGTGTGTAAGTGTGAAGTCCCAGCCCTAGGCAGGTTTGCACTTATTTTAATCGTAATACCCATTGCTTTCTGATCTTTCATTAAATCAATACAAAACACTCAAGACTTTTTTTCTCTCTCATTTGCAAGAGACATTAACAATTTTAGCACATTTGTTTCTTCATTGGTAGTTCAAGAGTAGTATATGACTGTTAATTGTGGTCTTATCTGTGACCTGCAGTTCAGAGCTTGCTGAGTCCTTTCTGCTTTGGCAGTGCCTTAACACTTGTAGAGGCAGAGTAGAATCACCTGCAAGAACTCAGTGACCATGCAGTCTCTTCCAGCATACAGTGTTTATCTTTTTGTCCCCATCATATCAGTGATTTGAATCCATGTATGTGCACTGATTATCAAGAAGTAGGTATACCTGTCTGTATTTGGGAAGCATTGTTCTTTCATTTGCTCTTTGTGCATGATTCTTTCATTCCAGATTTAATAATTAATAATATCAATAATATTATTCCTATTAATAACAATTAATTGATAATTATTAATTATGTGACCAACCTTAAGCCAGAGAGTTTTCTGAATGCTGGTCAAAGCAGTGCCAGACACCATCACTGTTCAGAATCTGATCTCACTTGAGTTGCACCAGCATATCACTGACTCCTGGTGTGGGAGCTGGTTTTACTACATTTCCCACATAGAGAGGATTATATATCCCTATGCCAAACTTTTAAGAGCACTGTTTGTGTTATTCCAAGTTGCCTGCACATAAATAGAATGCAATAATGGATTCATTATTTAGGATTAAATCTTAATTGACTCATGGTTTTGACTGAGCAATGGAGCACTTCTGCTACATGGAGCTGGATGGTCATTCATTGGTTCTGTTTCAACTGTAACTTAGTTTTCTCTTCAGGCAGCTTCTTTCATACTTTTGCTTAAATGGGTAATGAATATTCAAAGACCCTGTAGCCTCATCAGTGGCACTGCTTTGTCTCAGATAAGGGAATGAAGATGGCCTTTTGTAATATACTGAAGGGTAAAAATTAAAATCTCATATAAAGATAAGATTCTTAGCAGCATCTAAATTTGAACTGATTTTTAGAAGTGTGTCCACACTCTCCCTGAACATAACTAATTGCTGGTAAACAAACAGTTGTTTGACCTGGTAATATAGTAAGTAGGGATTTAGTTAATAAAACTTGAAAGTTCTAGGATGTTAATACTTTTCATAGTAAGATAGAGTGATACACATGATGTAATCGGATTAGAACTTGCTAAAGAGCAGGATTTCTAGGTCACGAGTTTTTAAAAAAAAAAAAAAAAAACACAAAAAAACAAGCAAGCCAACCAAAACTCAACAGTTAGGCTTATCTTAACTTGTATCAGAAGCAGTATTCCTTCAAGTTTCTGGAAATCAAAGTTCTGTGACATTTCAGCTGTGTGAAACTTCAGCTAGTTTCTCCCATGAGAAAATGGGGTTGAAGCTTGTGTCAGTTCAGCTGTGGGAGGGAGAAGGGGCAGGACACCTGTCTCCAGTGAAGATTCACAGCTTTTAGTTCCTTGTGGCAAATTCTTGGACTGTGCCCCAACTACACAGTAAGGAACACTAGCTCTGCCATGGTTCTTGGGACTTCTGGGCATATTGGACTTCTGGGCATATGATGGGAATAAAAGGTCTCAGTTAACTGAGAGTTTCAGGCTCCATAGAAGAGCATGAAGTGTATGATACTGCCTGCCTGACCTGTAGACTTCTGGAGAGATGGATTCGTAGTTCTGAGGGTTTCTTCTTTTTTTTCCTCAGATACTTTATCCTTTGTAACTGTGCAACAGCAGCTGCAGGACCTTTCAAGATAATTTGAGCTCCAATAATGTACATCTTCCCAATAAGTTTATCAGAAAATTGTGCCTCAATGAGGACATATAAAGAAATTGCTGCCAAGTTCTGTTTTGTGCTTTTGCATCTGTACTTTAAATATAAGGCTACAAAAGTGGTGGGGTTCATTATATAGCACCTTACTACTGCTTGATAATTAACCCCTCTGCAGCCCTTTTAGTGTACTAGGCTTGTTTCTGAAAGATCCTTTAGCTGTAAAAAGTATTGCCTTACTGTGTGTGCATAAAACAGCTGCTCAGAGCTTTGGAATCTCACTGTATTAAGTAGCCATCCAGCACCACTTATACACTGCAGTGGTAAATGTTGTAAGGGTAAATCCATTTGTAGTCCATGTTTGTTACTGTTTCCAAATGCGTTCTTAAATACTAGAGTAATCTAACTATATCATATCATACTGCCAAAAGATAAGATGGGACGTTGGAGAGGAGGAGGAAATTGCTGGTGCTGGCTGACCACAGAAATGAGGCTCATGATTTAGAATTTGTGAGGTATTTAATCTTTAAACATTCCTCATTTAATTGTACAAAAGAATCCAGAATTAATGATTGCCCGATTTTTGTTGCCAAGCATTAAATTTAATTTTAACATTGCCACCAGAGGGCAGCATGTTCCACAAGCTGCCCGTGCTGAGCCTGATCACATCTGATTTTAGGCAAAGATGAACTTGTAATGTCTGAGTTTTGATAAGTATCAGTGATTCATTTACAAGTTTTTCCTGTTATGCTCAGCTTGCATCTAAGTGCTCAAATTCTTGTCATGGTGTTAGCTTTCTAAGAAAGAGAAGTGACATTATTGACATCTGCAAGTAAAAACTAACTGTAGCTGTTCTATAACTTGAATTCTGGTGCCTTTAGCTTATTACTCCTGCATACATCTTCCATAAGACAGAGGTATCAGGAACTTATTCCCTTACTTCTTGCATTGTTTCTACTAGTTATAGAATTCATTCTTTCTGGTTTTGTCTCAAGGGTAGTAAAGCTACATTGCTGAGTTTACTTGTGTGATAACATGAATGTTGAAGTTGATATAGTTCTACATTCAGTGTTTTTAGGATTAATTTACCTTAAATGCAGCATCTGTACTGTTTGGTAGTTGGGGTTTTGTGTTTTGGATTGTTTGGGGGTTTTTGAGGTGAGCACTGTGAGACTTCTTGACTCTCATGTTGCAATATGATCTAGGAAACTCCTTATACAAATAATCTGAAGCGATATTATACTGGTATATTGTGACTCAAAAGCCTCTTTTGTTAGCTTTGCAGTAGGTGCAGGCGTGACACAACAGGCAGATCACGTCTTGCAAAACTCACTTTCCCACTTGTACAGCAACACAATTTTCCTCAACGGGATATTACTATTATTCGAGAACCTAGTTATAACGAGCACGCAATTGAAAAACACATTACATTAAAATGAATCACTGAATAACTTGTTTACAACCTTTTTTTTTTTTTTAATGTTATGGTACAGATATATTCAGTAGTCTCGTGCATAAAAGGGTCAGTAAGTTGTGATTTAGAAAGATTAAAACCAAGAGTTAAACATTAAATGTAGACATTGTTCTGAAGTTACATTGTTTTCTTGAGTTTTCCTGAAATGTCAAGAATTTTTGTGTTTGGAAGTCTAATATACTGTTTTTGCTAAAGTCTCTCACTTCTTTTCTGAGTAACAGAGGCTCTGTGTACTAGAGTCTTGCCATCTTTCAGGTGGCTTTGTATAAATCCAGGCTGAGTCTGGTACTGTCACCTCCTGGAGTGATGAAAATAAACCTCCACCAGAGCTGATTTGGGGTGGAAGGGTTCAAGTGTCTTTGTAGTGTTTTAGTAGCAGCAACGTTGTGGGGATGTACAGTGGTACAACTGCAGTAGGCTTGGTAGGCAGCCAGCTGAGTCCATGTGGGCTTACTGGTTGAGGTCTCGTCTTGTGTGGAAGTGGCTAAACTGCACCTGGATCCAAGTTGGCATGTGAAGTACTACAGCTGTGTTCTTGCAGTCCCCTACACATGGTCTAATAAATCCAAACTGGATTTGAGGGGAAACAGCTCTGTCTTTCTGCATCTAGGGCTCAGCTAATCTGCAAATAGGATAAACTGCCCATAAATAATTAAGAGTTTATAGTATACTGCATGTTCCAGATAAGAGTTAGAACATGCAGTATTAAAAGAGATTTTTAGAGGAAGACAGTTACACCAAGTTCACCTTCTTGTCCTTGCTAATTGGGGCACTAGCATGCTATGCCAAAATCTGATATGATATTCTTAAAGCAAGTAGACTGCTGTTTTCAGTGATGTTCTCAGGTGGTTATTTTGAGTCTGCTTACACTTTGAAGTGTGAGTTAACTTAAAATACATGGATGCAAGAAACAAATGGAAGTCTCAAGGGATTCAAGTCTTTTCTCATGGCTGATTAGTAGCAATTTTTCAGAATCCATACCAAGAAGAGAACATGAGGTAGACTTATTATGTGCTATATTCTTGTCAAACCATTGTTTTCAAATAGGAATTATTTCTGTGACCCAGTGCAGCCTGGCATTTTGCCATGCGGAATAACAGTACGTGCTGTTTTAACACTAATGTGTGGTGCACCAGAATCACTGATAGGAATGTGACTGTCAGATATGTCTTTCCAAGAGAACCGAAATGATAGAACTGAGATTAAAGTAATAATTGGATTTTTCAGGTCAACAGTTTCTTAGACAATATGTTTAATATTAAAATAAACTGTACTGAACTCAGTGATCTTTTGCTTTGTACAGTACACATGTAATAACAGGGGGGATGTTTGTGTTTGTGCAATGCTGTTTTCCAGTGCATCTTGCATTCCTACAGTGATCTGTTCTTGAGTGTAGCATCCAGGAGATAATTTGTAATCAGTTGTGTTAGTTTGGAGTTTGTAGTCTGTTAAAATCCTAGTTTTGTTCCTCTGAAGTAATTTTTGTAGATGTAAAGAAATTCTCATAACGTGGATTGTAAGAGCCTGGGTGTACTTAGCCAGCACGTTCTAGAATTATTAGAAGTGCCAGTTGTTAAGTGCTTGTTTACATGAAGTTATCATAATGCATTTTTAAGACTTCAAGTTCTGTTTAATGTCCCACTGACGTAGAAGCAAGCAAGTATCCTTGCAGATTCCAGCTGTGTGAATTTCCAAAGTCTTTGACTTATACCTTTCAGTATGCCCATGTACGAGGCCATTACAATAATTAGTGTGTTATCAGAAACAAAGATAAGTTTGAATTTTTTTCTTATGTGTAAAACTTCAGTTTCTGAGGAATTTGAATCAGTTCATAGTTGGCTGAAAGCCAATTTTTCTCCTCAACTCTTAACATGTGTTTGAAAAACGAACTCACTTCCTAAGTGCCTTGTGAATCTGCAATGATTAATTCTTCTCATTATTTTGCTGCAAATTCTCATGACCCTCTGTGATGATTCGATCACCCACTTAGAGTTTATGCATATTCATATCTTTCCGCTCCTGCTGCAGTCGTTCAAGTCTCCTTCACTGACTGTGGTGTGTGCTTGGTGCAGTAATTGAGCTGCAGTAGATTGATTACTCTGGGGAGCTGTAAGGCCTTTAAAGGTGAAAACATATCAGTCCTGTTAATTAGGAAACAAAGCTCTGGTGGCAAGTTCAGCAGTCAAATGCTTCCAGTGTAGAAATGAGGAAAAGTATGATTTGTTCCTCTCCATGAACCCTGTTTACTTTTTTATATTTGAATTAGATCTGTACTTGCTATAATGGGCTTCTGCAGAAAGTAGCATGTCTTGTATGATTGCATGGTGTTGGTATTTTAAAACAAAAAGAACTGTATGTTTATTGTAATTACTAGGTGCTGTTAATTACCTCCTAAATTATACATTATTTTAGGCATTGCTTGACCTATAAAGCTAAATGAGAGATGAAGAATGGAATCATTGATTGTAAACTTTAGCCAAAATCATTTATATCAGTCACCTTTTCAGTCATGAGTGTCAAAGTATTTTCTCTGAATTAAAACAATAGATTTTTAGAAATTATGTTAAAACCTGGGGCATCTCCTTTCTTTTATTAAGATGTCTGTTGCCCATTGTGTGCAAGATTAATTAAAGAGAATACGTTCTTAAAATTAGGTGAATATTAAATGATAGCATAAGGTTTCATCCAGCAGACAGCATCCCTACATCATCATTGTAAGTACCCTGTGGTTTTATGTTGCTAAGCACTCTAATCTAGAGTGGCCTATTACAAAGATATTAAGGGTAGGGGAAACCATCTGCCACACAATCTATCCATAAGGGTCAGAAATAAATAATTTAGAAGTAATTTATATATCTTAAAAACCACTTTTTCCCTGTAATTACTGGACAACAGATTGTAGAATACAGATGTTATGAAAGTGCCACTGTTTTTGTAAACAGCGTGTGATCCATTGCTGCTTTAGGGTAGGTTATAGGATGCTGTTGTCATACCTGTTCCTGCAGAGGTCAGGAAGGAAAGTCTTGCTGAAACAGCTGCACATGAGATTGAACTCCAATTAGTGCATCTTACACCAAAGGATATCTCATTCATTGTGTATGTGGTCTTTTTTCCTCTGTTTTAGGCATTTATTAACACTGCAAAGGAGATCTACGAGAAAATCCAGGAAGGAGTTTTTGACATTAATAACGAGGTAACTTTTAGTACTTTGAACACTGTTTCCTTTTTAAAGGTACAAATTTCACCTTCCCTAGAGGGCTGGACAGTAAAAGATTTGTCTGTTCCATTTGGATATAGAATTGTCTGCCATTGTGATAAAAATGGATTAAAATAAGTGACCCTATCCATCCATGAAGCATCGCAAAATAATATAAATCCCCAAAAGAGAAGAAAATCCACTTTCATCCACTTCTCCATATGGTGTCATCTGTTTTCAAAGATAATTTTCCACTATGTAAATGGGGGACCATGTTGATATGCCAGATGCACTCCATGAGCTGTCCAGTGTAGGGGAGGGATTGCTTTGAGAGTTACATAAAAGACTTTTGAAATGTTCCTGGTTTAGGTGGCTGGATACTGTAGGGAATAAAAGATTAGCCATTTTGCCTATGCACATTACTGAAATTGCAGATTATTGGGGCCTGTCCCTTTGCTTGTTTCGGGTGGGGGTAGAGACGTGGAAGAGGGAGCACTTTTGTAGTGCAAGAGTCTTTTCTGATGTCCAAGTTGGTATTTTAGCTTGCGTATCCCTCAGTATTGTTGGTGAGGTGCTCAGAGAAACCATATGTGGAAATTTGTACCACCACTGTGTTCTGTTTCTGTTCTGTGGGTGGGAGAGTCCAGGACTGTCAGTCTGAGGCTTCTCTTAAACATTACAGTCCTTGCAGAATTGCTCAGAGTGGTGAGGGAATGGGCAGGACTCAATTAAATAGTTTCACCTCTTTCTGCTTAATATATTTCAACATGAGAAAACTTAGACTATCAAAAATATTGCTGATGACTTCAGAGAGGAAAAAATGAGAAACTTCAGTAGTATGCAAAGTATTGCATTAGGAAACTTGTAGCTAAATAAGACTTGAATAACCATCCTTCAAAGACACTAATTCTGACTGGAAAGTTTGGTATATATGTGGTGTTTTGGTGAAACTTTCCTTAAACTCAGTTCACTGATGAAAAGTTTTAAAATTTTCTTTCACAATTTTCCTACAGTTGGTAGTGCATTATAAATTGGAGAGCAGTCAGAGTTTCTGAACAAGCATGCTCGCTGTATCTGTCGAGTCTCATATAGTAGCTGACTGCTTTACTGTGCCTTACGGAGCTCTGATTGCAATATGCTGTCAAGAGCCAACAGTCCGTGCTACTTATTTGGCTTTATGCCAAGTCTAGCTCCTTGATTCTTCAAGAAGTTGCTATCAGCCCAGAGGGGGCAAAACCAATGAGCCATAGGGCATGCTTTTTATTAAAGAGGAGTCAAAGAGCGAAAAGAAACCACATCAGCTGCTGTCAATACTGAGCGAGTGCCAGAAACCCGAAGGCTACCACTGCTGCAGAACAACTGCCAAGCACTATAAATCTGAGATTTGCTGTGACGCAGAGTTTCCTTAAGAGCTTAATTTCTGAAGCTACTGTATTACTTTTCTCAAAGTGCTGTATTTTTAGGTAAAATCCACTTGAGGGAGTGAGGGTTAAGATATAAGTGTGATTTTGATGAATGAAAGAGCTACGCTGTGTGTGGGTTCTTGGCAAGTAGCCATGTCTTTTGGGATCACAGAAATTATTGATGACACAGAACACTCGTATGCCCTTAGCCTCTACAGCTGATTCAACACAGAAAAAGTGCTGTCTAGAGAGGAAAAGTTTTATATTAAACTATTAAACTAGTGGAGGTTTTGGCAAGAGGGGAGAGGTTATACGTTCTTAACAAATGCTATGTATTTTTAAAGCCTTATGCCAAGTAGTATTCAGATACAGTTCTTGCTTTGTGGGTTTTTTTTGTTAGGAGTTTAAGCTACAGAGTGTAACATGGAGATAAAACTTAAATGAGGAAGAAGGAAGGCATCTTCTTTTAAATTATATTTAATCACTAAGGGCACGTTACTAAATATTACAAACTTTGCTATGTTTATTGCATACCTTAGAAGAACTTGCTATATTCTAAATAGATAAAGCAGCTTTTCAAGGATAGTAGTGTTTCAAAATGTTTACACTGTGTATTCAACTTCATTTCAGGCAAATGGCATAAAAATTGGCCCTCAACACGCTGCTACTAATGCAACACTTGCAGGCAATCAGGGAGGACAACAAGCTGGAGGAGGCTGCTGTTGAGCCTGTTTTTACTTTCTAGCTGCCTGGATGGGGCCTACTAACTTGTTTGTTCACCCTTCCCTCCCCCCGCCCCGCTCGCCTCCACTTCAATTCAACTGAGACATGAAACTTGTAAGTCGGTTTCCTGTTGCAGAAGACTTTATCCTTCAAATTCTTGTATAACTTTGAATAAATGGTTAATGTTCACTTAAAGACAGATTTTGGAGATTGTATTCATATCTATTTACATTTGATTTCTAGGTCAATTGATGTGATTATTTTTGTTAAATGTTGTCTTGTGCCCTTGACTACGAACTGAATTGTATTAAACACTACAAAGTCATCTGAGTATTTTAATCAGTTTGTGTAGTTAGGTTTCCCAGCTCCTGCGGTTACCTAATGTTTAATATTGTAGAGCTGTCCTCAAGTTTTTTGTCAATTTTCAAGGCTATGAAGAGAAGCGGAAGGACTCTTTTAATTCTGTATTTATCACTTTCTGTATATATAGTTTAATAACCTGCTTGGGTGTACTTGCCAAGCTAGAATTCTTTAATGCATTTGCATAAATTCTATACTACTTAGAGCTTGAAAACTACAGAAGCATTAATAGAAATTGCTTGGATGCTAAATTTTAAGCCTTTTTGACATTGTTAGCATGTTCATGCTCCCCATCATTATCCTGAAGTCCAACAGAGATGCTTAATGTATATTACTAGAGGCTACATGCGTGCTATCTATTTTAATGCCAAATGTTTGCTGTTTGTCCACAATTTCCACAGCACCTCTTCAGAAATGGATTAGCTGTTTGCCTTAACAAATAATATAGGTAAAAACAGAGTATGAATGAAAAGTAGAGGAGGAGTTGATAAATTTGAAATGGCACATTATAAAAACATTAATATTTTCTCAATGGTTTTTTCTTGTTTACCACTTGATTTCTAAGTATATTTTTCATGCAAGGACAGTTTTTCAACCTAAATGTATAGTGGTTGTGTAAAGTTTTCTTTTAGTGACAACTTGTAATCCTAAATATATGGTAAGCATCTTGTCTATTGTGAAGAGGGTGTGAAAATAAAATCTGCCAGTTTGGAAATCTTGATGAAAATCAAAACTAGAAATGTTTTGGTACTTATTATGGTGGTGGTTGGGGAGGGCATGTTTTGCCTCAAGTGAAAGGGTTGCAACAGTGCAGAACAAAATCCTGTGTTTAAGTGTTTATTTGTTAAAATACAGAGTGTTCATGTCACTTTTCCTACAACTGTGCAAACAACTGAGTTTCCATCTATCTCATCCTATTTAAATAATTGCAGATAAAAAGATGACAGTAATGCTAGGCCATGCTTCATGTATTGGGGGAGAAACAAAAGGGGGTGGGGGGCAGTGACTGCAAAACTTTTGTCTTACTGGACCAATACTGACCACAGCACAAAACGGGAGGACTGGGATCCTCATGTTACCCATTCTGATTGTCAGAACTTTACATCCAGAGTGAATAACTTCAGCCTGACAGGTGTAACGTAGCAGTGGTTATGAGATTAAATAAAATTTGAAAAAATGTGTGGAACCTTTTGTTGATATCTAGGGGAAAGGGCAATCAATATGGATTTGTGTTAGTTGCTGACTTCAGTTCTTTTCTACACACTTAGGAACGTTATCAGCAATGCAATATAATTGTTTTCAACTATTATTAAGAAGTTACTCAATTTACATACTTTCAACTATTAACTGTTTATTATATGAAGTTTGCATTTGTAAAGCACACTTATTGTTCCAGTTGAAGTTTGAAAATTGTGTTGCATGACTGTAAAACCATAGGACTGAACTCCATGGATGCCAAGGGAAAACTGGCATGTAGTAACTTGCTGTTCACAAGAAGGAGTGAAGGAAGTAGAGTACTTGACTGAATTAATTATCTGAAGTTTTTTTTTGCAACTGGCAACATTGCAGGACTTGCTTGGGATGAGATGTGCAAAAGTGTGCTCTTCTTTAGCAGCATCAGCTCTATTGCAAATGGGAATAAATTTCTCTTAGCCTTAAAAACTGCCCATTAAGGGAGCTGAGGGGGTTTTGTACCCTATCCCAGGAATAACAAAAGTCCGCACTGTTTTAAGTGGTGATAATTTACAAAACTGAAGCTTCTGACAGCCTCTCATTTTTCTGAAAGCATTGAAGAGGAATCTAGGGCTACTGCAGCAAAGAGCCACCAGGGCTGCTTTCTGGGGGGTGAGGGGCAGGGGGAATGTGCTGTGACTTACTGAAGTCACGTATGCAATTGATTGCTGATCCTGCTGGTTGGCCCTGGCTCACATGTCAGTCTTACACTGTACATTATGTTAAGAATCTGGTACTTTCAAAGAGGAGCTAGAACAAAACTGAAGTTTCCATGCACTGTGGCTGGCTTTTTGTCACAAACTTTGTGCACACATAATCCTTTTGTTGCCAGTTACAGATCCCTGTATTTTTGTGGGGTTGGTTTTGTTGGGGTTTTTTTGAGAAGCCCTGATGTTATTTTATCCTATTAGAATTTGAAAATTATATAGCACAGAACCTAGCAGGATGGTTTACTTCTAGAACATGTGCTTTAACAAGGTTATTCTTTCATAGGTTTGAATTTTACTTGAACATGAGTGACTGATAACTTGTTGAGACTTCATGTTGAATTCAAGTTGCTTTTATTGGTTGCATTTTCACAACCAAAGAACTAAAACATTAAATTTTTCCCCAGCAACTTTTACAGCTGTTACATGTAATGAAAAAGTATCGATACCAAAAAATCATACCAAGGTGCAGTTTCCCTTATTCTAAGTTTAGCATATGATACAAACCATAGTTAAGTTTGGAGTTAGTAAGTTTGGGGTGATAAGTCCTCTAAGCATGACTTAAGACTTGTCTCTCCTACTAAAAATGAGAAGCTCCAGGAGTTTTGGCAGTTATTTAAGAAAGATTGACAATCCCCCTTAATCTTACACACCTGCATGTTTCTGTTGGCTTCGGTCATTCTGACTTATGAATGTGAGATCAGATATAGCAGTGAGTTAAGGTAAAATGACTGCAAAACCACTTGCTGATAAGCTAAAATAACAAAAGTGTCTGAAGTCCTTAGCAGGCAGCAAGTGCTCTGTCACCTGCTCCAGGGTTTGTATCCTTTCTGCTGTGTTACACTTTTTGACACAGTTCACGGTGGCAGCTCATTGAAGAGCCTTCACCTGCAGTATTTATATATTGGTGAGGTTAGAAGAGTACACGTTGGTTTTAGGCTAAATGGCATACATTTAAATTGGGAAAGTTATTTCTGCTTTAAGAGTTTACCTGTGACTGTTAGAGCGCTAAATCTGTACTTGGAAAGAGAGGAAAACCTCTTATCAGACTCAGTGTTACAGTTAAACTGAATTTGAATGAAAAAAATGTATTAAACTAACTTCGAAATATCAGAAGACAATTTCAGGCATTGAAGGATTTTTTTTTCTTCTTTTTTTTTTTTTTATTTTTTAAAGCAGTCTTTCCTAATGAGAGCACCCCAATGTGCCTGCATTTTTCTCAAAGTTGTTACCTGTAGGGTATTACTTTTGTAGATGCTGAGGTAGTGGTTCCTTTTGATGAACTGTTCTTTTGATACTACTGACTGTCCTACAGCTTTCTTCTTAGGTTTTTTAGTTGGTTTTGTCTTTTTTTCCTTCTAAATCAAGTCTCTCTTTTGTGTTATCTCCTTTTTGTCTTTTCTGGCTTTGTATTCTTTCATTCAGACTGAACCCTGTGAGCAAAGTGCTGCTCTCCATCTTTACCAGCTCCACATCCCTAACTCCTACACTTATGTATTTGCCCAGTACAGGGCACTTATTTTAGGGCTGGAAGGGTGGGGCAGAGGGAGAGAGGGATATGCTATCTGCATGATATAAAATCATGAAGGAAGTATTGCATGGGTTACACATACTGTGTGCGCTGTTTTGCATGTGTGGGGAGATATAATTTGCCTAGTACTCTTCTGCTATTGCATGGGAGGAGATAGGGGAGACAGGAAGACTAACAGGTTTTATTTGGATATCTTAATAAATTTGCTTCCTGATATCATACGTATGATTTGTATATACCTAATGTTCCTCCCCCTGGAATCTCTGGGTTTTCTTCTGCCGCATTAATGCAATGTAACTTTAACAGTATGCAGTGGTGATTTATTGTAATACACTACTGAAATCTCCATTTGTAAATAATCCAGGCTGCTGCTGTGTAAGTAGCTGATGAAATGTCTTTACTGGGTCTGCTGCGTATGAAAGAAACCACAACATTAGGCAATAAAAACTACTAACAGAATGTTACGAAACCAAGACCATGGCAAAAAAAGCAGCATGTTGTGGATCTATCATTTTTATTCTTGGGACAGATTTTATTATTTTTGGAACTATTACAAGACTTATGTTAAATATTGTGGATGATAAGAGGAAACAGACTCTTGGCAAACATGGAAAACCAATTACAGCATATTACCCTATTCCCCTTCCAATAAAGGAGGGGCAAAGCGAAAAGTTTATTCTTTGCTTAGCAGCTGGAGGAGGGGGGCGGGAGGGAAGTTCCTGCTTTAGCATTGGCTTGAGGAAAGAGATTGTTGCTGTAGCAATGTTACCGCAGGCAATCCAAGCTGGAGAAGGCAAAACCAGCATGCTCCATAGTCTGCTATACCCCAGCCTAAAAAAACACACTGTTGTTATGGGAAGGCTGAGTAATGAAATGGCTATTCTCTACCATCAGCTATACTGTTAACTTAAAAATAGACTTTAAAAACTTGTTTGGTTGCAAATCTCCATATCATGGTGATGAGAATTTGATAACTAAACTGTAACTCGTATCTGATACGCAGACATGGAATTTAACTGCTACATCCCATGGCTCTGTGACATAGAGGTGAAATAAGGTGCGGGGAAATCCTACTTCAAAGGGTTTTTTAGAAGTTTCTATATGGATTTGAATTCCTGTCCCAAATTACAGTTCTTGTAAAATTGTCCACAGCAGCACAAATGTAGATAAATTGATGCATCAGTGTTTGCTTGGGTTTTTTTTTTACCCCTGCAGCATAGTTATGATTTTTAAGATTCCTTCATTACAGAGTCAGAGATATAAATGTTTATATTGGGCAGACTCTTGTTGATGGTTTGAGTCTATGGTACACTTGCTGTAAATTACAGCAGGATCTAATTAGCCTTTCTTAGGCAAAGCCCAGTCCCGTGTATCAAACTAACTGGAAACTGATTGTTTACTTTCCTAGGTTTAGACATGAAATACTGGGAGGCAGGAGTATCCCTAAGTGTGAGGACAGCCTAAAAGAGACAGAGGTACCACTCTAACAAGTGCCAATTTAACATTGTCTAGGTTAAAGCAGTCATGTAAACAGTGTGTGTTCGGATTATGGCATGGGAAAATATTTTCAGACACAGGAAATGTCTGAAAGAATGTGGCTTACAAGACAGTTAAATAGCAAGCGTACTTGGGAAGACAAAAACCCATGGGGTTGCTTCTGTCTCCCAGGACGAGGCAGGAAAGGCTTTCAGTTTAAGAGGCATTGCCCAGCACCTGAGCTCTGACACCTCTGCCTGGGCTGGTGTTGGTGCTCGAGGGCCATGGCACTGGGCCACCTGTGAGGAAGGAACTTTTAAATTTGGGTGCTCTTCCAGGTGCACATGTATAGCACTAAGATGAGAGCTGAGGCAGTGTCCATAACTTGTATGACACATATGCATGGCTTTTATGAGGAGAGATGGGTACGGAAACAACAGCAGAGGACATGGGGCAAATTTACTTGTCAAGTGCTGGCTCAAAAAAAAAACCTGAATCAGTGTACAACACCTGTCTGTGATTGTTTTATACAAATACAGCAAAGCTTTGTTTTGAATGTAGTTGGAAGCCAATTATTCTGGTTTTTTAAAATCACATTTTAATTCATGAGGATGACTGGACCTTACTGGAGGGTTGTTGATTAGGTTCACGTCTAAGTATCTAACATGAAGAGCATCAGAGCACAAAAGAATTTGTGTCTGATGCCCTTGAGAGTCAATCCAGTCACTTCTAAGCAAATGTGACTGACTGACCTAAGCTAACTGGTGAAGGTCTGTCAGCCATCAGAGGTGCACAGAAATCCAGCAGATGGGTTCTGCTGATCCTCCTTGCCCTGTGCTGTTCAATTCTGCTCTCAGAAGTAAAACATTCCTGCACAGAAACAAAAGCACTTGTGGTGTGTCCCATAGTTACTGCTCTGAAGCAGAAATTAGGCTTGTGAACTTATGTGCAATATTATAATCCTGTTTAGGATGTTTTTCTATAAAGCCCCACAGCTCCAGAGAAAAGGGTATCCTTATGTCCAGGACTGACCACTGTGCATCACCACTTCATCATTTTCTCTGGATTCTTGTCAAAGTCCAATTCTATTTCCAGTTTTCAGAGCTCCATGTCTAGTTTCTTCTGTGTTTCTTCCTATCCTCTGTACCTCTTCTCCCACCTTTTTCTTTCCTTTTGGAGTTTGGAGGTTGGTGTCTGTTTAGGGCAAATGATTCAAGAAGAGCTGTGGCATAGTTATAGTACCCAGTTCTTCTGGAAGACCTGTATTAACTACCACTGGTAAAAAAAAAAAAAAAAACCAAAAGACACTTTGCCTTTGGATGAAGTGGTTTGCTTATAGCAATGCTGTTATATAAACTTAACATACATAACTAGTCACAGACCCACCGCTTTAGTTCTGCTAAATCCCCTCTTCTGTGTCATCCACAAGCAGTAGAAGGCTTCAGTACAATCACAGAAGAAAAATGCAGTTGCCAATTAGTAAATATTTCGGCCAAGCAACTTCCAAATGGTGGGGTTTTGTTTGGTTTGGTCTCTGTTTTGGAGGTGTGCATAACTTTATTCTATCCTGGCTTTCCAGTTTAATTCAATTGCTGTGCAAGGCAAAAGAAAAAAACAGTTTTCCTTCAATGTCAGATGAACTCTGAAGTTGTAAAGTTGTTGGGTTGTTGTTGCCCACTAAACATAAAGAGGATACATTAGAGGAAAAGGTGCTACCGAAACTGTTTGTGAGCCAAGGTATAAGCTTGCTTGCTCCAGGAAGGAGGAGACATCTCATTATCTGGGTGCTGGGAGCCAGTGGGTTAGAGGCTCCTCTTCCTGCTCCACAAGGACTGAGGCGTCTCTGAGGTAAGCAAAGCAGCAATGCGATACTCCCCGGGCTTATCACCCACTATCAGCTGGATCTCCTGTTTGCTCCAGACTCCACCTTTACTTGGAAAGTGCTTGCAATTCCATGAGGTAATCCTTCCTCCCAGCGCCTGTGCTTGTTGTGACGACCATGTGCTCCGAGCGTGAGCCAGGACAGAAAATGAAAAAAGTCGCCCCCGACATCCATGTGCGGTAACTTCCTCTTTCTCCATCCTGCCGGGGAAGGCTGCTGTGCTTCGCGTGCTTCGGCTCTGGGCACTGTGGCAGCGGCCAGTCCGGGCAGAGCCATCGCCCTCCCGCCAGCCCAGGGGCCCGACCGGGTGCCCACCGCCGGTTTAGCCACAGGTGCGAGGTAACACCTGCTCGGTTGGCACCGGAGCCGGTATAAATCTGCGTCATTTTGATTAAGCTCGGATTGATTAGGAACAGGTCCGGGCTAACATACCATAAACACCTATTAAACCGAAATAAATACGTCTACAGGGGCCTCAGCGTAACCGGGTGCAGCTTTGCCTGCACGGGGGAGGCGGCGGTGGCGGCGGGCACCACACACGGCGGCTCCCACGGACGGGCGCCGCCGGGGACAGGAAAGCCCGTCCGAGCTGACGTCGGGCGGGGCGGGGGCGGGCGGGGGTTCCCCCTGGGAGGCGCGTAGGGATCGTTCCGTGCCGGTGGCTCGCAGCCCTGTCCCGAGGGATGGTGTTGGCTCGTCGCCACGGCAACCTACGACCCGCGGGGGGAAGGGGCGCGGGCGGCGGTGGCAGGGTCGGTCCCGCCATCCCTCCGGGGCTCTCCCCGCCGCCCCAGGAAGCGCCCGGCCCCAGCTGCTCGCTCCTCCCGGCGGCCCTGCGAGGGGTGCGCCCTCGGGCCCCCTCTCCATCCCAGCCGGGCTCCTGAGGCGCGGCGCCAGGCGCGAATCTGCCCGGGGCTCCCGGGAGTGTCCGTGGGGACACGGAACGGCGGCGGGAGGGGACGGGTGCGGGGTTGTGCGAGCGGAGCTCCTGGAGAGAGAGGGGCACGGTGGTCCTGCCCCGCTGTGGCCCAGGGCTCGGAGCCGCTGGAGCGTTCAAAGGAGCGATGCCGTCCCGGAGCGGGAATGCCGGGGCAGGCGGGGGGAGCCCGCCCCGCCCCACGGGATGGGGCGCGGAGCCCGGTGTGCACGGAATCCCGTTCCCGGGAAGCACAATGGCCGTGCGGATGCCAGGCCCCTCCTCCAGCCCACCCGAGGCTTTCCTCAGGGATGCGTTTGCCTGCTCGACCTCTGCCCTTGCAGGAGGACGCGTCCTCCCCTCGCCGCCCGCGTGTGGAGCCGAACCGCTGTGGGAGTGCACGGAGACGTGGGAGGGGTGACTGCAGCAGGAAAATCATTGCCTGCGACCAGGGAATGAGGTTTTGTGGTCATTTCAAGGGCAGCCCGGCCTGCCGCCCCTCTCTGACCCTGCAGAATCTGCCCGTAGCCCGTCTCTGAGTCCCTCCTCTGACCCAGCTTCAGCTGGAGTGTTGCTGAGCCGTGTGTTGTGGTACCGAGCCGGCTCTGAGGGTAATTGCTGTAAACACACCATATAGCTGCTCTGCTTAGGGAAAAAAAAAATAGGAAAATTGACTGTTTTAACTTCTTTCAATGCATATTATTATTATTATTTACATTGTTATCTCCAAAATGTTTTCAATTTTTTTGTTAATAAGTTGCTCCAGTGGAGGAAGAACACTTTCTTTCACTTTATTTTTGTATTGAACAAAATGAAGGTGAGAAAAGACGCAATGAAGGTAAGTATTTTGATCTTTATGTGATTAAACAATTGAACTTTGATGTCTGTAAATTTTTTTCACAATATGAGCAACGGATAAATATTTTTACCTTCACCTGTTTTACTTGAAAGTGCAGAAAGAATCTGGATTGTGTGTCCCTGCACGTGTCTTCTGTACTGATACTGGCTTTAGTTTCAGTATAAATTAGACTGACCTCATCTAGAGAAAATAGAAATTCCTTATAAAGTCAGCTTTTCCTTAACTAAAGTCTTCTGTAGATGATTCAGTACTAGATGTAATGCTTAGATGGTAAAGTTACGTCTTGAAAAGGTAAAATAACATTTTCTTTTTGCTCTAAATCAACACGCTTAAAAGTTGACAGTGGGTACTGTCAGTATTTACCTGATCTACTGCTTCACTTTTAATTTGCTCTTTGGGCAGGTAGAGTATACCACAGGCAAGCCTGGACATTTTACCCTTCTGAGCAGTTTGTCATTGAGGATGCAGATGACTAAAGTATAAATGCAAAGAGAAACCTTTTTTGCATTCACAGATGAACACCTCCTCTTTTTTTTGACCTCCCGACATCCCTAGTTTAGGTGGGTTCAAATTAATTGCAGAAAGACTTTATAGGCAATGTATACTTTTAGGTGTGCACTAATAGAATGTATGGATTGAAATACTATTTAATAGAAAGACAAGCAGCATCTGAAAAGCACATAAGCCTAATTGATTCCAGACACAACTGGCCTGGATTTTGTTTCCTCTTATTCCAACTTTCTGACCTTGTAAAAATTATCTTGATTGTGTTATACTAAAACAAGGCCATGATCTTGCAAAAACTACCATGTGTGCTGGTGCTGAGAAGTGCCCAGTAAAGCACCGCCTGTGGAACGAATGCTGACAGCATTAGGCCCCAGAGTCGGTCTGTTTGTTTTCTCTTGCTTATATCTAATCATGGTGAAGCAATAGTCTCACTTCTGCTTAAAGTTTTCATTTTTAAAGGAGGTGAAAAATGTGTGGTAAAACTTAAGTTTTGTGGTGAATTATAGGTTTTAAATTCTTGGAGCAGTTTAAGCTACTGGGATTTTATGGCATTTAGACTAGGGGAAAGATCAGTGAGGGTTTAAAAACGTGTATTGCCTGTAATTTTTTCGGTTATGTGTGTGTGTGTGTGTGTAGTGGTGTCTTCGTTTTTCAGAAGATTGTTTCTAGGGATTCGTAGGAGGGTTGAAGGACTTACTGGCTTTGATAATAACACTTACAATACTGTTGTGCCTTTGTATAAACATGTAAGAAATACCTAGGACACTATAGTGTTAGATGTGCTGCTGTCTTTGGCGCCGGAGAACTTCTGAGCATAATAATATTTTCTGCTTGGAAAAAAATCCAAGACCTGGGCACACTGATCCTTTTGTTACAGTAAGTGCTGTTGCTCCATCTATTTGGGAATCTCTGCCTGGCTAGCCTTAAATCTCTGTGGAGAGTAGTGACAGAAAAACATCCTTCCAGCGTGTTGAAATGAACAGATGATCCCTCACTTTATTTCTCTGAAGGCTCTCATTTTGTTTTTTTTTTTCAGGATCAAGAATAAACTGTGTATTTGGGCCTTTGTCAACAAGGCTCCCATGGGGCAATCCTTGTAAGCACTGGGATTGCCTGTTTAGTAGCAGGGACGCTTATAAAAAGCAACTCCAGGTGGAAGTGGGCCTTTTCCTGCTCCTCCCTTCATCCTGCTGCAATTCCCTTTCATCCAGGCCCTGAGAACTGCCTGCCTTTCAGACTAAGCTACAAAACTAAGAGAGTTGTAGTCACTTGACCAATGTATTAGAATATCTGTCTTTACTTCAGTTGTTTCACTGAAGTTCTGAGGAGTTCTGTTGTGTATAATGTACTACTTCTGGTGGTTGTACAACAACAAATGTGACTTAAAAAACTTAAGGTTATCTCTGAAGAAAGCAAACAGCTTTTATGTATCGTTAAACTCGGGTTCCAAGAAGTTGGCATCAGTGTGACTGTCATCGAGTTTGGGCTTTTTAGCTCTCGTGTCAACATTTCTTATTTCCCTACGGATTGAAAGGTGGACGTGGTGGGTGGTATGTTACTTACAAAATAAAAAAAAACGGCAGCATGTGCACTGTTCTGATTCGAAAGTCATGTTAGTAACCTGCTACACCAAAAATGACTATTAGTGCCGCCACTGCATTGGTTGTCTTTATGTTTTAGCAACAACTGCCTTACAGCTTTTCTGTAAAGTTGTAGACAAGCTTTCAGGTAAAAACCTGCCACCTTGGAAGCCGTGATTTAATCTGTACTCTTGGTGCAAAATATACGGCATGTCCTGGCTTGTGTTTTTTAAGAGAGAAAACAATTGGTCCATTGCTTAAAAGCTGTGCCGTTCCGTGCAGCGCCACTCAAGTGTACAGCCTGCAGAGTGTGACCTGTGGTGTTACAGATGCCGTGCGTGTCCCCTCCCTTCTCGGCAACCACAGGATGAAGGCACAAGGTCTTTCTGCCTTGACTGAAACGAGCAAGTTCTGTTCATCTGCCCAGAATGTTCAGGTAAATACAATGATTGTGTAAGTTGTTTGTAATACCCAAAGTATAAACAAACTTGTGCACAGGAGAGGTGAGTTTCTTGGCAGGTTTTCAGGGGAGTTTCCCTCCATGCTGCAGAGTCAAGGCATTCCTCTTTAAGGATAAGACAAATTTTAGATATTTACGTAAGACAGGTGCAGAAGGGAGGATACAAAATGAGGTGTTGTCCGGTGGTGGAGGTGCTTTTAACGCCACCCCATGACTCTATATTTATTTCTTCATGTTTGGCACTCTGTGTTATTGAACACCTCTACTTTCAAATCACATCAGTGTGAGTGGCAAGTATGCAGCACCTCATGAAATCAGATCTTATATGTCTCCTATGAAATGTAAGCATGAAGTAAGGAGTTCCTTTATCTCTGAGTTGGTGTTATCACAGTACATTTTGTTAAACTCAGTTTTAATATTTGTTTGGTTCAATTAATGGCATATTGTTGCAGGTACTTACGTGATTAGAAGTTTTTTTACAGAGAGGGTGGTTGTAGTGGGTTGACCCTGGCTGGACACCAGGTACCCACTAAAGCCTCTCTCACTCTCCTCTGCAACTGGACAGATGAGAGAAAATATAACAAATGATTCATAAGTTGAGATAAGGACCAAGAGAGATCACTTACCAATCACCCTCTCAAAATGGGGATATTAGTTAAATTTTTACTAACAGAATCAGAGAGGGAGAATAAGAAGTAAAATAAAACTTAAAAACACCTTCCCCCCACCCCTCCCTCCTTCCAAGTTCTACCTCCTCCCCCACAGTGGCACAGGGCACAGGGGTTTAGGGTCTGTTCATCACAGGTTGTTTCTGCCCTTGCTCAGGGAGGAGAGTCCTTCCCCTGCTCTCTGTGGGGTTCCTCCCATGGGGGACAGTCCTTCACAAACCTCTTTGGTGTGAGTCCATCCCAAGGGCAACAGTTCTTCACAAACTGCTGCCACATGGGTCACTTTTCCATGAGGTGCAGTCCTTCAGGCACAGCTGCTCCAGTGTGGGTCTCCCACAGAGCCAGAAGTCCTACCAGGAAAACCTGCTCCAGCCTGGGCTCCTCTCTCCACAGGCTGCAGGTCCCTGCCAGGACCCTGCTCCAGTATGGGCCTCCCACAAGGTCACAGCCTCCTTTGGGCATCCACCTGCTCCAGCCTCTACTTAGCGAGGCAGTGTTTCTTCCACTATCCCTTGTGGAAGTGCTCCACAAGGGATACAGGTTTGGCTGGATCGTGAGGAACTGTGAAGATGGTACAAGTAAGTTTAAACATGTGTTTGCTGAATGCATCTCGCACTTTTTAAATGTCCCAGTATCCACAGTAATGCAGGCTACAGTGCGAGTGCATTCCCCTTTTCCTCCGAGTTATGCTCTGTCCATCACAGAGCATTGATGCATATTTAGAGTTTCAACCCTTCTTTTAAAATGTTTTATGCCAGCTACACGAAGACCACACGTGCCACCTTCGCTACGGTGTCACAGCAAAACTTTTCCATGAGCATTAATCTTAACTGTGTACAAAATTGTTTCCTCATCCTAACTATGTATGAGACTGTTTTCTCAGGGCTGGGTCTGAAGGAACAATTTATTTTACTTTTTTCTCTATATAAACATACAATGATTTTATGTGTGCCCCCATATCCTTCTGAAACCAAATTTTCCGTGCACACCAATCTGGAGAGAGGAAGGACAAGACAGAGAGGGAAAGAGATAGAAGAGCTGTCACTGATTACTCTGCTGTGAGGCACTAGGATAGTACCCTGATAAATCCAGTGTAAGAAAACACAACGAATAATCTGGATTGATGTAACGCAGAGCATATTTATAAAATGTCTCAATTACACCCAAGTGGGAGGACTACAGATGATCACTTCAGAAATCAAAGTGAACTTCCTAAGTGCAAAAGAAAAATAAATCGTCAGTTTTGTGTGGAAATCAAGGTAGAGGGTTAGAGGGAGTTTGTAGAGCTTCACTAACAAAATAGCAATGGACAATGCGACGCTCCTGTGAAATGCTCTCTTAGGATTTATCAATAGGTGGCATATGTAAGTCATCAGAACAATGTAAAGATGACTCCACCGAGTGCTAGTAAGGCCCCAACAGCCGCGTTGCCCTTGGTCTCATGTTCTGTGCTGAAAAATAAAGTATAGGACAGGGCAAGAAAGGAAAATGAGATGTAGAATATAAAAGGAAATGGTGACGGAAGGGAGGATGTTTAGCCTGAAAAATAGTGTTTAGAGGAAATTGGATAAATTTTCCAATGTGTAAAATATTAGAAGAGGCTTAATCAACTGTTTCTGAATGCTGGGGGAAAGATGAGATAAACCGGATCTGTTCAGAGGGAAAATGTCTCAGATAGGATGTTAGGAGGGTGGCAGGATGATTTAAATTGGATATTAGGAGAGTGGGGGGAGATGCCACAACAACTTTTAAATCATTATAGTGAAATACCAGAACAAGCTGCTTAGGAAGTTCGGGTCTCTGCTTCACGAAGGGTTTCTAAGAACAGGTTAGACAAACATCTGCTGGGGATTGTCTGGGGCTACTTTATCCCATCTTTGTGTGTCCAGGGGCGACCAGATGGTCTCTTCAGATCCCTCTCAGCCCTCTTCCTACAAGTTTACCAAGTGGGGAGGGGAGTGGACCTGAGTTTAATGAGAAAACGGTATCATCCTATTAGTTGATCCTCTTTCAGAATAGAAGAAGAACCAGAGAGAAACTGCATTTAAGTTAACTATGTAAGTAAATGGATTTTTTTTAATTGTTGTTGACTTGCAATTTTATAAAGAATTTTTAAAAAAACACATGGTTATTTAAAAAAAAAGTTACCTAAAAAGTTATAAAACCTAACGCATGTAAAGTAGTCCTTACAGCATTTGTGGTGTGACAGTTTCAAGAAACAATTTTAAATGCAAAGTAGCAAAAATAGCAAGTTTTTAAGTATTTTTCAAGCATAATACAAATGTGTGTTGGGCCATGGGTTTTATATTGCCTCCTATTTCAAAACAAGCAACGAGAACATCTGTAGGTATATCTGACTGTATACAACAATATCGCACCTGAATCCTTGAATGTGCAAACCCAGGAAATAAACACGAGAAATCACCCTTGCTCCCCAGTCCACAGAAGGAACAAGTTATTCAGTACCTGCTCTGAAAAATCTGTCTGGAAAGCCAGCTGAATGGGAACGTGAAAGTCAGTGCCTCGCCTCCTCGGCAGGTGAACTCTGTGACTGCAGTGGCGTCTCCCTCCCTCTCACCCTACTGCCTTCCCTGCCTGCGCGTTGGGAAGTTCCAGTGAAATATAGCTGCTGTGGAAAGTCCTGCTCACAGTGAGAAGACGTGACCTCTCGGCAAGTCAGATCCAATTTTACAGGCGGCTCTGAGTCAGGGCGGAGCCCGTGAACTGAACTTTGTATTTAAGAAGGAAGTGATGTTGGTGGCAGCCCGTGTTGCTAAGCAGATGAGTTGCCGTATTTTTGTGTCAGCTGATAGTTTCAGCGGGTGTGTGACTTCATTCTTAGATACGATGCCTTCCATTTATTAGGGACAAAGGTCAGAAATTTTCAGCGCTGTGATAGCTTTGTCTCTCCATATAAGAAGAGGCACGTTCTGCTGAGCCGTCAAAGATGGAAATGGGAGTCCTTAATGCCTCTCCTGCACGGTGAAAACAAAACCGACCGTGAAGCTGTCAGTTCATGTCACGGTCCAAGAGCAAACATCCTCACAAGCAGTGATGATGTGGAGTAGGTCAGTTCTGCAGCATTGCTCCATTTTTATAAGAACTCACCACTGTTCCCAATTGAAGGGGTTGCCTGGTCTTGTCTCCAGCAGTAATGGGAACCAGGGGCCTGAGGTGAGCAGTCGGTCACTGGCCTTTTAAATCAGAATTTAGGTGGAAAGCCAAGTGATCCTGCCTCGTATGCTAGTAAAATAAGTGGTGAGTCTATTTGGGAGGGAGAGTTGTTATCACTTCTGTGCTGCTGGCACATCCATCTGTGAAGATCATCATGGGTAAGTGGCAGTACCCGGCTGCATTCTGGGGACACTTGAGGGGGAGAGCGCAGGCAGGTTGGGGGCAGCTGCCCACAGCTGTGTGTACACCCACACAACCCACAGTGACGAGTCAGGGCATGTTGTTTCAGGCAGCATTTCCACCTCTTCCCTCCTGAAAGTCTTTGGTTATGTCCTTCTGTTAGCCTTGAGAGAGCTAGGTGTTGTTACCCTTGTTCTGAGAGAGACTGCTGTATCAGAACACTTCCACATAATTTTGGGAGTAGTATTAATTCTTCTTGTTGTTGTTGGATTCCTGAGGGTGAGGCAGCAGGGAATGCTGATGTCCCTTAGAAAGTTTTGCCCCTGCAAGGCCTGGCAAAGGTGAGTGGAATGTGGACATGAACTGCTGGAGCTCACTGCCCCTCTGCTTTTACGGTTCACTTCCACAGTTAAGGAGTTCCCTGCCACAGAAGTGGCTGTTTGGGCCAGTTCCAGCTTTTGTCACTTTGACTGGCTTCAGTTTCCAAAAAAAAAAAAAAAAAAAAACAAAAAAACCACCAAAAAAAACCCCACCAAAAAACAACCAACCAACACAAGCGTCTACCCTGGCTTGCCCTCTGTTCCCTTAGCTTGCTGGTGCCACAGGGTGGCTCCTTGTAGCACTTGTATTTCCAACACTTTTAGCTCCTCAGCTGAAATCGTTAAAGTTGTTCTTTCTGATATGAGTCTGCTGCTTCCTGGTACTTACCAAAATCCACGTGCTCTCAGTATTTCAATGTGCTGTAGGCTGGTGAATGATCTCTTCTGAAGAAGGGCTATTGTTTTCCTTCAGCATGTGGCATATCATTAGCATCTGTGCCCTTTTGGCCACTACACACTGTCAGTCTTGTGGGTTTCCATTGCTGTGTAAATTTTGAGAAACTTTGAGTAAAACTTTCACTTGCAAAAGAAAAAGAAACCATTTGTCTTTTTCACTTGATTTGGCTGAAACAATGTTCAGAGATTAATAAAACATGAGTGTGTGTCAGGGTCGTGTGATTTTGAAGCCACTTCCCAGCAATCATGGGACAAAACATGATGCCTTAGCTTGTCTGAGTATGTGAAATGGCATCCTGAATACTGAGCCTGGAGTGCTCGGAGGGAAGCTACTCCAAGCACAAGCTTGGGCTCCCTGTGCAGTTTTACATCTCTCCTTGCACAAACAGAAGTAAAAGCAAAGCTGTGGGAGAAGAAGTTGTTGAGGTTTGGGTACATCTGTACAGAATTTCCTTGGGAGCTTCAAGTTCCTTCACCAAAGAAAAAAAAGCCTTTTAGAAGAAGCCAGCTGGAGGGCATGGCACCAGCAGAAGCACTTTCTGTTGGAACTGATGTGTGATTTGGACCGTCACAGTGCTGAGCAGGTGAGGAACCAGATGTGCTTAACAGAGCTGCTCTCCAGCGAGGTGGGTTGCTCTGAGCTCCCTGTGCGCAGCTCTCAGCAGCTCTTAAAGAAGCTCAATATCTGGGCTGGGTTGTCAGGGATGAGGCACAGACTGCTGATGCCTTGTGGCCCGAAGGCTTCCCTGTGCACGGCTTGTTTGGGGACTCACAACTTCTGAGGTGTCATCTGCCGCCTGCAGAAGTGACAGTGTCTAGATCTTAAGATCACATTTCACTGTACCTGGCTGTTAAAACAGATGCTGGTTCTTCAAAGTCTACTGAATAAGTAACCTGCCTTTGTATTTTCATGTGATGCTAAATCATTTGCATTTTGTAATAGTGATGTTTTAAAACAGATTTAAATGCTGCACGGCAGTCTCAGTACTGTACTTCTTACGGAGTACATTAACTTATCTCTGCGCTATTACGCCTGTCATACACAGTGACTGGCTCAGCTTTGTACAAACTATCCCCACCTTGAGAGTTTACCTAGTTAGGTAAAGTGTAGCAATGCGTTGGGGGTTTGTTGATACACATACCCTTGCTCTGCAACTGCTGTTGAAATTCTCAGCCATTAATGCAAATTCTTTCTAATCTGTGAGCCAAATGGCTGCCTACATCAGATGGATTACTTTGTCCCAGCACACAAAGGGTTGGGTGGCTGGCTACAAGTGAATTTTCATCCCTGTCATCTCTTGGATATTTTAATAAGCTGTTACCAATAAGGTTAATCATGAAGAGTGCCATGTTGATGTTTCCTCACTCTCCTACGGAGCTGCCTTGTTGGTAACTCATGGAGTTACAGCTTTCTCTTTGGAGACTGGCTGAAGAACAAGTTAAAGTTTCAAAATTTTTTCCTCCATAGCCACTATGCAATAATGTATTTTGTCCATGTCTGGTACTACCATCGAGTGTATATGTGTGTGAACTTGTGCCACACCTGGATGGTGTCTCACCTTGGAGTGGTGAAACCCCTGCAGCATTTTCCTTACTCTCCATTTCCTGTTGTTGCCGAGGAGTTGGAGAGCAGCCGTGATTCTCCCTGTCTTGTGAAAGTGCTGTTTGCAGATGCTGTTTCTTCTACTGTTGGAAAGCATCGGGAGACTCCCTGTACATTTTTAAGACCCATGTAGTATGCCAGCTGATTTCACAGGCCACGGCCTGAGGGTGATCTATGGGACCCGAGGAGCTGGTTCTGTGCCTTCTGCAAGAGGCATGCACTAGAGACTGGGGATTTTTTTTTCCTTGGGACAAACATTTAACTAAGTACCTACCCATGTCCCCCCTTACTGCTGCTGCCATGCTAATATACTTCTTTTTTCAAAGAAATGCTGCATTTCTTTGGTTGTCTCACCCTGTCACCACAATATTCTTTGAATACTCTTCATGCTTGGCAGCTTTGCGATCTGATCTCTGCTCAACAAGAAACTGAAACAAGTTCTAGAGGGAGCAGTGAGGCTGCTGGCAGTTGGTCTCAGAATGAGTTTTTCTTGCCCCTAAATCTTGGAGAACTTAAATCTTTGAAAGCAAGGGGAGTTCCAGGTGAGTTTGCACTACACCAGGGTGCCTGGCTGCCAGAATAGGGGCACAGTTAAGTGATACAAGCAGAAAAACAGACTTAGAAGTAAGTGTTTCTAGGCTATTTTCTGTCTGGTTTGTCAATATACTTCAAGAGAAAACTGAAACTGATTACTTTTAGTAACCTGGGAGGATACCTCTGTGTAGGTTTGGTTGTTTTTTTTTTTTTCTTCTTTTCTCTTTTTTGCAAATTAAAAATAGAATGTTTATCAAGTGGGCAAATTTGGTGAAGGCATAGTTGGGGCATGTGCTGCTTCAAAGTGGTTTTTTAAATATTATTTCCACTTGCTATTTTTAACTTCATGGAAGACCTTCGTGAAGAACAGGGAATGTATTCTACTGCACCATCACGTGCTATCAGCTTTTCAACACATTTTTCAGTCAAAAGCACGGGACAGCAACACCTCCCTGGCTTCTGGCCCTTTTCTGAGTGAATGCATGGGCCCAACAGCATGGGAGCAGGCGATGCCTCTCCAACCGCAAACCGTCCCTTCTCCCAAAAGGTGCTTTCCCCTAAACCCAAGAGAGACTGAGTAGGCCAGACACAAATGACACGATGTGGAAGAGTGTCATACTTCCTCTGGAGAAGCCTGAAGTACTTTTGCAGCTGTAGTGGCCCCCATGGCTGCGGAATTGACACGGACACCTGGACTGAGGGAACCAATGAATCAAGAAGCCAGAAAAGATTTTGACATCCACGTTGTCCATGTCCGGCTCCCAGCTTACTGACTGTATGCTGAAGGAGTGTAGAGGAAAAGCTGTGTGAGATCCTATGAAGAAGGCTTCTGTCTTTCCCACGGAAGAGGTATGAATGTGGGTGCAGCAAACAGCCCCCTAAAAGGAGTGGCAGGAGCTGGAGGGGGCGGGTGTCTCCCTGCTCGGGAGCACATGACTTTGTTTTTCCTTCTCCAACCTGCTACAAACAATGATGGTAAAAAGTTATCTCGTCAAATGACTCGCTGAAAATTCCTGTAATGCCTAGTATCTTTACACTGGGTTTACGCTTTAATCTCTTTATACTTTTAAGACGCTTATTTAGTTTCCAGAGCGATGCGGGGAGGACCGCTAAGCGCGCTACTGGTAATCACTTTTGGGTGGGATTTGTCTCATTTGCTTGTGGAATGAGTTTCTTTCGGTTTGTATCACGAATTCGAACGCATCGCTTACAAACGCGGCAGCGCCGGTGCCGATGCGGAGCCGGGGGAGCGCGGCCCCGCCGGGACGGGGGCGCTGCCGCGGGCGGGCAGCGCTTAATGGCCGCTTCCCTTTGAAAACCCGACCCGGTCGGGACAAAGTCCACCCTAAACCGCGGTCTCGGGCAATCCTACCCCCGCCCGGCCCCGCCCCGCCCGGGTGGCCGGGATGAGGGCGCGGGCGGGCGGGGGCGCAGTGCCCGCTGCCCGGCCGGGGGCAGCGGCAGGGGAAGGGGCAGGGGCCGGGGCGGGCCGCGGGGGGCCGGGCAGCCTCCTGGAGCGCCTCTCGGTTTCGTTTCGCCGCCGCGGTTGGGAAGTTTGAAGCGCGGCAGTGACACAGTGACACCTCACACACAACACACACCCCGGGCTTCACCGGGAGTTTCCCGGGACGGGACGCGCCAGGGCGGGCGGGCGCGGAGCTGATCCCGCGGAGCGGAGCGGAACGGAGCAGCTCCCCTCGCCCCGGTGAGCGGCGGGCGGAGCGGAGCGGAGCGGGGAGCGCACGGAAGACGCCGTGCCCCGCCGTGCCCCGCGGCAGCGCTGCCTCGGCGGGCGGGCGGGAGGGAGCCCCGGCGGGGCGCTGCTGGGCCGGGCGCAGGCAGGTTAGTGACCCCCGCCCCTCCTCCGCCCGGGGCGG
>NW_020955771.1:185694-357046 GCF_003031625.1 Empidonax traillii | reverse complement strand
CAGGGGGCGGCAGCCGCCTGGCTGGCTGGTGTCGCGCTCGGCTCGGCTCCGGCGGGCGCGCTCGCTCGCTCGGGAACTATCGGATTAAACTTGAATCGAGTGAAATTACACAAAGGAGCGAAGCGGAGCCGGCGGAGACCCCGAAACTACCCGAGACCCGCGCTGACCCTTCCTCTCCCTCCCCTCCCTTCCACCCCTCCTTCGCCCGCCCGCCCCGGTCAGGGATCCCCCTCCTCCCCTCTTAGCCCAGCCCCGGTGCGAGCGAGCAACTCCGTGCGTGTGTGTTGTGTGCGTGTGTGCGAGACCCGCACCCCACCTCGCCCCCCCGGCCGGCGGCACCAACTCCGGAGCGTGTCCCCTCCTCCTCCCCGGCCCTTCGGCGGAGGGCAACGAGGGAGCGAGCGGGGGACACCGGTCCCCGACGGCCACGTACCGGTCCGGTGAGTGACCCCGCACCTCGCTGGGCGCGGAGGGAGGGAGGCTGGGCGGGCGGGCGCCGGCCATGGAGCAGGAGACCCGCGGCAGGTCTCTGTCCCCGGCGGAGCGGAGCGGCGCGGGGGTGCTCGCTGCCGGCGGCGGTCCGAGGTGGGGGGGGGCGTTGGGGATGCTGAGCCCTTGCCGCGGCTACGGGCGAGGCGGGGCGGGGGGGTGTGTGTGGGGTGTCTCAGCGGGGCACTTCCCCGGGTGTAAATGGCTTTTTGTTGTGCTGCGGCCGGCCGGCAGCCTGCCTCGCCTCGGGGGAGGGGAGGGCACTGGGGAAGCAGAGCGCCGGCGCCCCTTCCCCTTCCCTTCTTCTCCCCCCTGCTCCTCCCCGCTCCTCTCCGCAAGTTTGGAGGGTGACTAAAAATCCGGGAAAAGTTGAGCGAAACTGCGCGGCGGGGGCGGCGGGGCCCAGCTCCGGCCGGGATGGCCGCGGGAGCGCTTCCCCCGCTGACCACGCTGACGGCTCCCGGCGGCCGCGGCGGCACAACAAGCGCTAACAAAGTGAGGGCGCTTCCCTGCCGCGCACGGCCCGGCCCGGCTCGGCCCGGCACCGCCCCGCTTCTCGCTCCGCGCCGGCACATGGGTCGCCGGGGCCGGGGCCGGGCCGCAGCGGGGGCACCCCCAGCGGAGGCCGGGCGGTGGGTGGCGGCGGGCGGCAGGAAGGCGGGCGGGGAGGGAGGAGGAGGAGGAGGAGGAGGGAGGCGGGAGCACGAGGTGCCGCTCCGGCCGCCGGTGCGCGCGGCGGGGGGATCGTCCTGCCCCGGCGGTACCGGGAGGGGGCAGGGGGCGGCCGGCGCTCCCCGGCGGCCGGAGAAGAAAGGGGAGCGGGGGAAGGAGGGAGGGGACGGGAAGGGAGAGCTCTGCCCGAGGCAGCCGGAGCGGTGCCGGTGGACGTCGCATAATAGGGGCTTCACCCCACCGGGCACCTTCGCTCCGCCGGGGCGGGCGGGAGGCGCTGCCGCCCTCACCGCGCACATGGGGTCGGGGCCGGGGCGCTCCCCTCACCGCGCTCCCCCCCGCCCCGTTCCGGGCCATTTTGAGGGTGAGCGGAAAAAGGTGGTTTGAGGCCAGAGCGGTCAGGGCGCGGGGCGGGGCGGGGGGGGCGGCCGCTCTCGGTCCGCGGGGTGCGGGGGGAGCGGAGCGGAGTGGTGCCGGCGGCGGGCGCTGCGTGCGGGGCGGCGGGGAGCGGGCAGCGCCTGTGCGTGTGCGCGGGTGTGTGTGTGAGAGAGAGCGGTGGCGGGGGGAGGGGGGCAGGGTTGTTAGTGAGTCTCAGGGAGAAGGCGCTGCAGGCAATGAGCAGCCATCATTACGTTGCCTTCATTTATCCCGGTAGCGCTAAATCAGGGGACGCGCTCCCACGCCGGGGGAGCCCCTCCGGGCGCGCCCCGTGCCGGCCTTCGCGGGTGGGTGTCCGTGGGGGGGGCGGGTCGGGGTGCCGGGAGAGGGGATGGCCGTGGGGCACGGGCTGGAAAAGGAGCCAGTTTCCCCGGCTCCCCCCGACACCCCGCTCACGCCCGGGTTTAAAGTAGTTGTTTTTTAAACAGACAATGGACAAAAGGAAAGTAGCGATGGATGCCCGGGAGCTCCCCGTCCTCTGCGGGGCCGCGCGGCGCCGCGCAACTCTCCCACACTTACCCACTTTCTGCCTTTGTTTTCGTTTGGGAAGGGGCTGAGCGTGCCTCCCCACTGCAGAAAAGGGCGATTTTTTCATTTTCAAGAAGCTTTTTTATGTTCTTTTTTTTTTTTTTTTTTTCCCTCTCTCTTTTCTTCCCCCCTCCCCCTTTTTTTTATTTTCCCAGCCACTGGGGCTTCCTTCCGCGGGTGTTTGGCTCCGGGAATATGAGAATAATCTCGATGCGATAAGTTTGTTTCTGTGTCGATGTTCGTCTCGATTTTTACTCTCATCAAAGCAGATCGCGGGCTGTGTTTATCCTGGAAGATGGCTTTCGGGATAATGTGTTAGCCTTTTTTTTTTTTTTTTTAATCTCTTTTCCTTTTTTTCTTTTCTCGTGGTATACGGGACTAGTGGAGGTACAAACAAGCAAGTTGAACAAAAAATGTTTCTGTTCATTTCCTCACAGATCATCCATTCTAACGACGGCAAAATAATCTTAATGACTATGACCTTAGCAGCATGGGTAGCTGATTTATCCCAATTATAAATCCCGTTAGTTTGCGGTAATGTGTGAGTATCAATATATAATTCATATTAAAAAGCATGATCCGTAATTTTTTTTTTGTTTGTTTGTAAAAGTTGAAATCCATCGCTTTCCAATGAGAGTGCTGCATCTGTCGCTTGGAGTGTTTTTGTCTCGCTGTTGCACAACAGAGGCTCTCTAGTCTTTAACCTAAAATGGCAGCTTTAATTTGACTGGGGCCCATTCATTGACAATGATAATAAAAAGGCTGAAAGCTAAATGTAGCTGGATGCTTGGGGCACGTTTGCAGAATACTCTCCTCTCCATTGCTGGGCGCAGCTAAGAGAGGAACTTCGAAGCTCTCTAGTTTCTATCGTGAAAGTTTCCAACACTTCTTTTTTTTCCTCATTAAAAAAAGAAAAAAAAAAAAAAAAGAAAAAATTGCATTGCTCAGCACAAACCACGTTTTAGACGTCCGGGTTGCTGACAAACTTAACGGTAAGGGGATAGTTAGAGAGAGCTCCTTCCAAGAGGGCTGCATTTATAACAACAGCGCAAAAATTCTAGTAACGCCTTTTAAAATAAAATGCAGTCCGGGGGAATATTAACCATTTGTTTCTGAGGTTTGTAACAGGTGATTAGAACAATTACATTCCATATATTTTCCTATCTCCAGCTACTAAAAGCAGGGAGTGTTGCTTGTTTCTTCTTGTTTGGTGTTGTAAATGTTCTCAGGGTTTCGCGGAGATCCTTTTGATAACGTGCTATTTTCCTCTAGGATAAAACCACAACTGCTTGGAAAAAGTGATTGTTTTTGCTCAGAGACATCATTTGAAGTTTGAAACAGTTTTACAAAACAAAATTTCCCCCACTAAAGCACTGGAAAATGCCATAGATTCACACATCCCCTTGTCTTGCCTTTCGTTAACCTGAAATGCTTATTTTCACTCTATGTTGAACTTTTTTTTTTTAGTAAGAAATTTATAAAGATCATTATTAAAGCTGTCGCACAGGCTCTTAAAAGAGCATTAAATGCTTGTGATTGCGCGTTTAACTGAATTAGTGATTCACTGATACTAATTGGATAATTGTATTTGACCAAATATCTTACTAAATATTTAACAATGTAATGATATTTCTGTTATTACTTGTAAATCCCGGCTAGATTATTTAAACAGTGGAAAAAACCTCGTATTTGAAACCCCAAATGATTCTATTGCGTCTTTGGTAATGAAGGAAAGTTTTGATCATAGGCAGGGATCACGCTGTCCTTTTAGGAAAATAACAGATTCTAAGGAATATCAGTAGAAATGAGGTATAGCAGAATACTCTCTAGTGCAACCAAAACTCTGTACAGTGGTGGGAGATTTGAGTTATGACAATTTTTTTTTTTTTTTTTTGGTTAATGTAGAAACCTGAAACATTGGGTCAAAAGAACACTGTAAAGGCTTCCTGGTCCGTGTAGAGGGGTCAGTTAACCTGAGTGTAGTTTTTCTTCACACAAGTTATTTGCTGTTTTGAACTGAAAAGCTTTTGATGAATGTTCACCACATTTCCCGTTAACGCTGAAATAATATTAGGACTTTTATAAGATGTAAAATGACTTATTTGCAAGTGAAGGTGAAACAGGCTGATGGTGAAGCTGCAAGCAGTGTACTGAAGAAGGGGATGTGCTGCTTGGCACGGGTGGGTGGGTGTTGGGGTTGGCAGCCCTGCGCTGCCCTGGCAGGTCTGTGCCCCATGGTTGGTGGCTGTACAGGCAGGACATGGCCTAGGCCCTTCACTAGAGAAGAACCTGCAGCATAAGGATACAGCAAAACCTTCAGAAACAAACAAAGCCAGCCCAGGTGGGATTTTCTGTAAAAGGTGGAAGGCCTCAGTGATAGGGACTTCTGAGGTTTTCCAAGACTGCTGAAGTGTGGTGTTGAGGCTCTGTGGTTTGCCGTGTCCATGGCATCCAATAACAGGTGGCTGTTTGGGGTTTTATTTTGTTTGTAGCGTATGGTGTGATAGGTAAAGGTTGTTAAGGTGGGAGGAGGAGGAAAAAGTAACCAGAAAGAAAGAGGCTAGAAATAAACGTGTTTCCTTGAATCCTGCGCCTTACCTTTATTCTTTATTTCCCACTCATTTTTACATTAATTTTCAGAGGGAGAGCCTTAAGAACCTGATGGTCAGTACTTGCTCTTGTGAATCTGGTGTTATTCAGAGAAATTTTTGTGGCTAGCAAGGGTACAGGCAACCGTGTGACAAGAGGTGTGTGTGTCTGACAGTCTTCCTTCCCCTAGTCCCCTTAAATCCTGGCTTCCAAATCCTTATGTATTTGCTGTGAACAAATCACTAACCGCTCAGATTTATGAGCTGGTTAACTGATGCCCATAAGTAACATGGGTGATACTTTTATGTTACTTTAATGTTCCCTGTATACATGAGAAAACTGCAAATTTTAGTAAATAATTAAACTGTCTTTCTGACAAATGAGTCTTTTGTGTGTAGGTGAGGCTTTAGATTTCACTTTTCCAACAGAAAAGTTATTGTATTAATTTACTGCATCAATTTAGCTTCATCATTAAGACAGACATCAAATCCATCGTTTCTCATAATTTGTGTTTACGTGAATAGCTTGTTTGTACAAATACAAACCACTGGATTTTAATGGAAGAAAGTCTCAAATATTGTCTGTGTTGTAGCAGTGATAAAAAAGCAAAGGAAAACTCCAACTACAATTTATTTTTTACAGCTCTTTAAGAGGAGGGAATGAGGTGAAATATGCAGAAACATCCTGTATTTTTATGAGGGTTCTGACAAGATACTGAAACACGATGGAAGAATTTTTCTCCTGACTTTTCTGCCTGCAGAATCAAACTGTAACTTGCAGTTTTTCGTGTCTTACCCAAGATCAGCAGTCATGGAAATACCACATTGTAGTTGTACACTAAAATTCTTCCATGGAAAACTCCTTGGTTGGAAGGCATGATGCAAAAAATAAAAAGGAGGCTGTGACCTAAAGAACAGACTCCAAGAACCCGAATATGACAACAAAGCTCTTAAGGGTATTCTTAAGTATACAAAAGCTGATTAGCTCTTAGCTTCCAACATTGTGACTTTTCAGAGATGTAAACATGCACCTCGAAGAAGCCAAGCCAAAGCTAAGGGTCTTCCTGCTGCCAGTTGAGTTCTCTGGATGCTGCTCAGGAGCAGTTTCTAAACTTTGCTGCCGTTATGCTACACGCATTCTCCTTAAAAAGGTGGGGGGAAAGGAAGGAAAGCAGAGATATAACTTGAGCATTTTCTTTAAAAGTTGTGATTCAATAAAAGTGCTAATTATCAAATAAGCTACTGTATTAGAAGAGCATTGTGACGCATTATTTTGAAAGCTTACTGGCACATGGGAACTAACCAGAAGCCCTTGCTGGCACGATGTAGGGCTTACTTTGCTTTGTAATGACCTATATAGCTATTTTGGGTGTGGTTTTGCTTGGCTTTGGTGGGAGCTGAGGCCAACCTTCCTCTGACACAGACAATTGCTGTGACTAGAGGGCCTTGAGGGGAATGGTGGGGAATAAATAACTTTGGGAATCAATTGTCTGGAAAAAGTCATTGCAGCCAAAATATTTGCCTTCTTCCTAATGGTTCTGAGGGGAAGATTAAATTCAACATATGGCCCTGGTTCTAGAGGTTATTCTGTTCAGGTCTCATTTAAATATGAGCAGTGCAGCAGCTTACCTGCCTGTGATTAGCTGGCATGTGGAGAACTCAGTGCTGAATAGTTTTGGAAGCACTTTATTTTCATGTCTTTGAGCCACTTTTTAAGCTGTTCAGTTGAGCTTTCTGTTTGCTGCTAGAATTTCAACAGGTATCTGGCTTTAAAATTTTTTCTTAGTGATTTTTGAAAGAAATTGACCACCCCACAGTTTATTTTAATTGCTGTCTACAAAATAGGCATTGCTTCTTAAAACATTTTGTGGAAGTGTACACCAGATGTACAAAGTATGATTCCTTTTGTGCAGCAAAGCCAGTCCTGCTCTAAAAACTAAACCTTTTATTTCTCTTTCCTGCCTGCCCCCTCCCCCCCCACCAGCTTTCCTATAGATATTTTTTCCTCTGTAGATTGTGCCTTTCCTGTTGAGTTTTTAATCTTCTTTCCAATTCATATTGCTCTCTGTTTGCTTAGTAGAGTTGTGTTTTCTTGCCAGCCCTAGATAATTAGGATATGTTACAAAATAAACATGCGTTTCGACTCCTAATAATGCTGCTTTCTACCCAAAGTATGGAGGATGCTTTTGTTGATGTGGGAAAAGCTGGCTGGCTGGCTGCACCAAAGCCTAATGAAGTCTCACATTAGACTGGATGCTGTCCTGGCAAGGAGATGGTCGGCAGTGAAGAACCAGAGCAGAGGGTCACTGCAGCCTGCCTAGAGCTTTCCAAAGGTTCTTCGTGACCCCTTGAATAGGAAAGACCTCTTGTTTCAGGTTTTATTTTCATGAAAGTGACATTATCCCATCTTTTAACAGTTAAGACACAGAGCTGTAATGGTTTCTCTTGCTCTGTGCACCGAGCAGCTGTGAGTGGAGAGGGTCTAATCCCATGAGAACTTTGAAATGGGCATAGCCACTGTGGGCTATCCCTTGCCAAACAGAAATCTGGGGTATGGAGAGGAGGTCCTGGGGGCATTGTGATATTTCTGAAGGGAATAGGGAAGCTTTGGAGACCAACAACTATGTGACCAGTGGTAAAGCAGATCAGAACATGGAGCAAGTCCAAGGAAGATTTTAATAAAGACACTTTTGTCCTCGACCTTAAAAAAGGAAGCCTGTGGATTTATTTACAAGGTAAACAGGATTTGTTAAATGGGTAGTCTTTAGGTGCAAAAGAATGCTGGTTATTCTTTGAGAGAGAATTCAGGGGAAAATTAACTAAAACTGAACTGAAAGCTGAGATTTTAGAAGTTTAGACATCAGTAATAGGACAAAACAAGGAGAAAGTCTTCATAAAAAGCATTGAGGTAGTGCTGTTCTGGGAGGAATGTGAAACAAACTCTTACATGACAGAAACGGAGAAATTCAGTTCAAGTCCTTGGTATTAACTTGGGAGAGCTAGTAAGTCGGAAGTCTGAGTTGATGACAACTTACAAGAAAACATTCTTTGCTTCAAAGGGGATCCATCAGTATAGCTGTTGAGATTGAAGTCCAAAGCTGAAATGCTACTTGGTGAAGTATCTTGCAGGAAAGTGTGTGGCAGTCTGTACTGTAGAGAGTAGCGGTTTAGTATTTCTTCAGTTTGGAGATCAGCAGCCAAAAAGGCGATACAACTGCATTTCTAATGTGCGGTAAGAGGAGGATTGAGGAAAGGAGGGTAATGTTGAGGCTAACAGATGTTCAAAAATCACTCTGATAAGGCTGAAATAAAACTGCACATAGGTGAGAGACTGGTAAATTTCAAAGATGCATCTTAATTAGTCATGTAGGGTATAACAAATGTTTTCACAGTCTTACCTCTTCCTGGACAGGAGAGCTTATCTGAAGTCCAGAAAACAAGTATCTTGCTGCTTGAATTTCTGTATTTGAATGTGCATTGTTTGCTCATGGGGAGTAAGAAATACTTAAACAACCATAACTTCAGTTATTGGTTTGAAATAAGGTCTAAGAACGTGATTTTATTTCTTTTTTTTTTTTTTTTTTTTTTTTTTTTTTTTTTTTTTTTTTTTTTTTTTTTTTTTTTTTTTTTTTTTTTTTTTTCTCTGAACTGTCTGACATATATTTAGGCAAGTCCTGTGGTTTTTTGAGAACATGCTCTGGTTTGAACTGCTTTTGGAGTGGAGTAGCTTGTTGGATTTGGTGATTTATTGCAGGGCAAAAAAGCAGACAGGTCATCATCTCCAGTTCTTGGTTTGAGAGGTATGGGGTCTATGATCCTAGTTTCTGGGAAGATCAGGCAGGCTTCACAGAGTTGGTGTAGTTGTGTGAGTATGGCTTAAAGGAAGGCCCTCTGACAAAGTAGCCATTGCCTGTGTGAGTCCAGAGATTCCTTTAAACTCTGATGAGGAGACTCTAAGTAAGTGTAATTCTTGCCTCAAGTTGTTTTAACCATGAAGAATTAAACTGAGAGTTTATAGTGAGCAATTTAATATCTCTCTTGATTTAGGAAGGAATCATTCAGAAAGTGAGTTAAATAGGGGTTTCTGGACTGCCTCAGGTTGTAAGTCTGGGAGAGACCTGCTAAGTAATTCAGTTTATTTATCAGTACTGCTGCAAGATGTCTGCTGTGCTTTGCATTCACTTGGCTCTGTAAGTGGGGTACAGCCTCACTCTTCCTTACTTGAATCATCATTCTTTCATTGGTAGGGAAGTGAATAAGCAGGCTTTAGCTTCACTTCCCCCCTCTTTCTATCTTGATCTCTGCAAAGGTACATTGTCATTTTCGTGGTTGTTTTTTTTTTTTTTTTTGGACAGAATTAAATGAAGGCACTTACAAGTGGTTCTTTAATTCTATTGTAACCTTCACAGGGGTTACTGAGAAAAACCCGCCTCAGTTTCACCTGCATTTCTCCTTTCCTTCAGTTCTGCAGTATTCCCCAGCCCATGCTGCCTTCCCTCACCGAAGTGACTCTTAGTGAGTGTACTTTTGTGTGTTAAACAGGATTTGAACCTTGTGGCAGCCATGTAGAAGGAAAGGGTTGTTTCATGGAAATGGCATGGCTGTTGGAAGAATTAGCTTCTCGCAGGCACTGCTAGAACAGGAACATGTATTGCTGCTTGGGTGCGATAATTGTTGTAGTAGGTAGTAGTCTTAGAAGTTGAGATGTTGCACTGAAAAAAGAAAAATGGAAGGGGGGGTGTTTGTGTGACTTTTCACTTACCACGGTTAGAATTAGGGAAATGCTGTGGTTAAGGTGACTGAGTTCTTGAATGGTGAGTTTTCAAGGAAGAAAGTTAATGCCTCAGATGCCCTGGCTGCCCCCCTGCCCAAACCGTGACTACTTGATTTCGGGGGGTTAAAACTGAAAACCTTGTTTACAGAAAAGATGGCAGGTGAAAGGAATTGCTGCCATTGCTCTTCTGATAAGAATTTCCCTAGCACAAATTAATCTCCTTCATATGTTTCTCTTCTTCCCCTTTCCCTACCTCCTCCCCTAAAAGAAAAGAAACCAGAATGCCCGACTTTCTGCCTGCCTCTCTGGATGAAGGATGGATGACCTTTGGCTTGTCACTGGTTCACATATGATTTCTCTGCTGAGATTGTTGCATGACCAGTGGCACAACTGGACTGTGCAGTGTGGGGCTGGTTGGGCAATGCGAATTTTTGCTGTGCGAGGAACTGGATAGGAGGGGCTCTTGGAGGTGGATATTAGTGTCAGCTGGGATGCAGGCTTGCGTGCCTGATCTCATCCCCTGGTGGGGCTTCTGGAATCTGCTGCTGTCTTCCTTTGTGTGCCTCTGTCTCTCTGACACATGGAGATTGGTGGTGTTCTCTGTGGCTGCCCAACATTAAGATTTTTGGTAGGATGCTGGTAAGGTCAGGAAGGCTGAAAACCCTTTCTCTAATTTGAGGTGTGATGATGCAGGTGCTTTGGGGCAGGGTGCTTTTTCTTTTCAGTGCATATTGAGGGGAGCTGTTTCGAGGTGCCTCCAGGTATAGGCAATGAACTTAGAATAGCAAAGGTAAGGACTCCAGCAGCTGAGCTGTCCCATGTGCTGCAGTCATTGATTCAATGTGGCCGTGGGAATGATACATTTGTTACATATTGACTTCTTGCTTCTGTAGTGAAATGGCACATCCACAGCAAGCAGTCCATCACCTAAGGAGGCAGATTGACCCATGAAGAGAAGTCTCTGGGCAGAAAACCTGGCAACTAGGTGTCTACAGCACCTCTTGGCTCAATTCTCTCTATCCAGGTTCTTTCTCTTAGTCACATCAGCCATCCCCTAATAGCTTCACTTTGGAAACTGGTGACTACTTCAGGACAAAGTTCTCACTGTATTTTGCTTCTCAGAAACACTTTTTTTCTCCATCGTGCTTATTGAGATTGGTAGTCATGTTCCCAAGGCTTTTTCTACAAAAACAAAACAAACCCAAACAAACAACAAACCACCAACAAACAAAACCAACATAAAACTAGGGTGAAGTATGCCAAGCTTTCTTTACCTTCTTCTAGTTGTCACCCTTATCTTGATACTACATTTGTAAGAACTTTTTTTTCCTTCAGACAGAGTGTAATACTTACATCTGTGGAAAAATACATACTACCATGTATTCTTGTACAATAAGGTTTTTGTAGCTCCGAAGATGGCTGGAAGCTGTTGAATGTCATCTTATGGTCCATCTAATCATTTGTAAGTCAGGGTCTGGTTTGAGAAATGCAGTGAGCTAATTTAACCAGACCTTGTTGTGAAAGGAGAAGTCTCTTCTCTGCCTTTGTCCCCCTGCACCCTTCCTCACAACCGCATGGCTCTGCTACTTTCTTTTGGCAGCAGTGCTTGTCAGGTCCTTCTGTGAGCCACTTTAGTTTACCAAAATGGCAGAAAAATAACTCTGTAAAATGGAGAGCATTTTGCTGTTGTAATGAATCAAACTGGCTCATAAAAGGATCTGATGAACACCAGAGCTGGTACTAAGGACAAGGGGGGCTGCTGGCTTGGAGAGCAGCAAGCGCTTTTCATCTTTTCATTTTGGTGGCAGTGAGCAAGTGGATTGGATCAGTTGCCTGGGAACCTTCATGGGAGAAAGAGAAATGGAGTAATCATCTGTGAAGCAAAGGACACCAAAAGAAAAATGTGCTGGCCCGAGTTCAAATTGATATTAAAATTTGTTTATTCTGGTGGTGCTATGGATTGCACACTATAAACAATTTGTTAGAATTAATAAGCTACTGCCCAGAAATCAGTTTTTTTCTTCAGGTAGGAGAACAAAAGCCCTAAAGATTTACTAATGTATAAATATCTTGTCTACTATTTCAAATGTGAAATACTTAATCTTTGAAACAATTTATTCACAAGTGTTTTTTTTTTGGTGTTTTTTTTTTTTTTTATGGCAACTTTGAAGTTCTCTGTTAGGTTTATCCAGCTTCTGAGTCAATTTGTATGCCTCGAATTTTATCAAGTCGCTGTTGTTTCAACGTCATTAAGTTTCATCAGTCAGTAATTCAGTGAATTCCCTTATTCAGTTTTATTCCAAGTATTTACATTATTCCTGCTGGTTTGAGATGGAATGAGAGCTTGATCATAGTAGGTGGCTGAGACTGTTACTTTCTGTCATAGTCTAAACCTTTCTGATAGCAAAATGAATGCACTCCTACTTGCTAAAGTTGGTGAAAAAAGTACACTGCAAGTCACTCCTGTAGTACTGTCTCTTGCTACTCTGCAGAGAGAAAAATGGGCAGTTGATACTGTGTAGCTCAGCAGAGGAATGAACACCTTACAAAAAATCAGGGATTTTGACTGCAGCTTCTGCTCCTTCCACCTGCCAGCTTGAGGTGACTGTTTCAGCATACCAGGAATGTGGCATGAGAAACTGCTTGCTTTCTGAAGAGCCTTGGCTATTTTGTCAAGTTTTTTGTGTAAATTGCCTGCAGTGTGACAGAAAGGGGCTTCTTAGCAGGTGGAAGAGTGGAAGCTCATGCTTTCCTTCCTGTTTTTCTCAAGATTTGGGCAATTCTATGTCCCTTTAATGGAAGGTAAACACTTGTCAGTTATAAAAAAACCCAAACTTACCATGTAGTGCATCATCTAGATTCCTTTCTTTGGGTTTTACATCTAAAAAATTCCCTTTCGGGAGCTACACAGGATGGTGGGAGCAGCAGGATAGGGGACTTAACAAATTCTATCTTAAGGACATTGTAAGCTGCTTTTGGTGAAAATTCTGAGGAGTGGTGGCCCTGACTAGCACTGTGTGTGTTCAGAATGAATATTGTAGTTACTAAAAGCAGCTTGTTTACATTAGGAATTGTATGTGCTAGCTCTAATGGGCTTTAGGAAGCCCAAAGCACAGCTGTAAAACATCTGTCTCTGGGACCAGATCTTGTCTGTCTGGTGAGCTGTTGTCCTGCATTTCATGTTCAGATTTAGAAAAGAAATAAAACTTTTTCTTTTAATAGAGAAGTTCTTTGCCATCCTGCTTGAAGACTGGATTGCACTTGAACAGCTATCATGCTGTTGTCTTGAATACAGAACTTAAAATAGTGACTCCGTATTAACTTAACTCCACTTCCTCTTTAATCCGATCATCTTGCTTGCTATATGACCTTATAACACCTTAATTTAAAGGCTGCTTATTCCAGTGGATTAAATTTGGAGGTGTCTGGTGTGGTGGGCATTACTACAGGAAGGGCTTAAGCGGAACTTAAGTGTTGCTTAAAAAAAAAATAAATAAAAGGACGTTTAGAATAGGAACAGGAAGGGTATTTTCCCACATTGGAATGGTTACTGTTGCTGGCCTATGGACAAGCCTTGCCGTGAAAGAGCAGGAGGAGTTTTGACACATAGTTCCGCTGTACCGCAAGAAAAGTCAATTCGTTTCCAGTGAGTAGATCTGATGCCTCGTGTCTCAATTGCACATGGAAGTGATAGAAGGCAAAATATCTGTTTAATTTAGGCACCTCCAAGTGTTCGGATGGTTTTTCTTCAAGGCTAGTGACCTGGGCAGGTGCTTGAAAGCCAAGATCCTAAGTGCTACGTCAAACTGGTGTACTAGGTTCACAATGAGGTATTTTTCGGTCCACCATATTGGGATGTGTAATAGTTGCTAATTACCTAGCAGCACTCATCAGATGATCTTGGTTCCTTTACCAAGTGTTAATTTTGCCTTGCTACTGCTCTTGTGAAGTAGATAAATGCCCTCCTTAAAAGGGGAGTTGGTCTGACATCTAGCACTTAAAAAAAAAAAAAATCTGTTTTAAGTGTGTTTAGAGTCTGTGTCTGAATACACTGCGATTTTTCAGAATTTACTTCTTTTTCCTTTAAATATTTTTCTCAGGAGTAAATTCTAAACAATTGTATTTTTTGTACTGAGTTTAGGGACTATAAGCTTCCCTCTTGTCCCATACAGCTTCCTGAACAAACTCTGCCAAATAGTCTGCAATTATATGTTTAGCTTAGGTTTGGGAGTAGATAGAGTTCAGAGAAGATACTTTGTATTCTGTGCTAGGTTATTAGCCATTCTGACTTGCATTTTCTGTCAGATTATTTTTCCATCTCAAGTCAAGTATTTAACCTGACTAAACTAAACTACAGCCAAACAGTCTCTTTGAGAACTGCATGTTTCCAAACAAGGGTATGTAATTTCTTTGTTGGGTGTGATCTGGGGGGTTATGGTGAGTTTTACTGTACCTATGAAAAGTTTAATTGTTTTGAGTCCTTGAAAATAAACCACTGGCTTGTGCTGCCTTCTCTCTGACAGAGGTTTACCAGAAGGCCTACTCTGCACTGGGAATATGCTGCTGCCTCCAAGCTTGGGTTGTGCTTGGCATACAATGGCAGCAGCACCTTTCTTGGGTTGGAGGAAGCAGGGCTGGGAGATGCTTACAACAGCAATCACCCTGCTTTCTGTATTTGTCAAGGGCAAAATTTGTACCCCTAATATAGGAGATGGGCATGGTCCCCACTTCATGGGTAATAGAGGGGGTTTGTTTTCAGCAGTTAAGACGTTGCACAATGACTTGTGGATTGGAGCCGAGGATTGAATTCGGTCTTCCAGTAATTCCTTTAAGTGCTTAACCTAAATATGTTGTAGTTATTTTAAGTACCTTTTTATAACAGTAATAAAGCTTCAGGCCAGTGCTTTGAGCTGATTCTATCTTTTACGTCTGCTGTTTAAATCAAAAGTATGAATATTTTAATTTTTTCACCACTTAGTGTTGTTTTTAAGTCTTATTACTTCAAACTTTAATAAAAGCTTTTAGTACAAGTTCACTATTCTCAGAATGTCAATGTATAACACAACTTTGTTTTGAGATATTAAAAATCCACTTTTTTGAGTTATTAAAAGTGAACTTAACCACTGCAGGTGCTGAGTAGCATGCAAAGAAGTACTGCTTGTGCTGCAGTATTTAGTATTGTCTGTGTTTTTGTTGCCTTTCTTTCCCACTTTTTAAGGATTTAAAACCAGATAATAAACTCTTGTCTGAATTTTTTGTTGTTGAAATGGGGTAATCTTTTATACAGGAATGGTAGAATTTCAGCAGGCTCTGATACAGTTTTGGGTGTCCTTGTCTGTGGTCCTCTAGAGTGTTGTAATCTCACTTTATTCTTGAAGTGTTGGTTAACATAGACGGAAATACAGTGTCTTCATGAAAGGAGGGTGAAATGATACACTGGAAATTGTGTATTATTGAAGGAGCATAGTTGTCAAGAGCTATTAAAACCATGTTGTGAATATCATCTTACTTTTTTAGTACCAGAGGTCTGTCTCATCCAAAATCTTGTTTCACAGTGACCAAGGTGGGGGCTACCCAGAAACAGAGGAGGTCCCTGAGCCTCCACAACTCTGCAGCTCAGAATTGTCTCAGAAAAAGTGATAGGTAATGCTAAATGAATTTTTCTTGCATGAATTCATCTAGTCTTCTCTTCGTCTGTGTAAACTCTTGGCTTCCATTGAGACCATGGCAATGATTTCTGCAGCTTAAGTACACATTGTATGAAGAACTGCTTCCTTTTGTTTGTTTTATTTTGAACCTACCACCTGCTAGTTTTGTTTGATGTTCTCTAGTTTCCTTGTTAAAAGAGAACAATGGTTCACTACTTACCTGTTCCATGCCGCTCCTGATTTCGTAGGCTCTTTTATTCTGTCCCTGGTTGTCCCTCCTTGAGGCTGGAGATTTCGAAGGGTCTTCAAATGCCCTCTCTGGGCTGTCAATTTCAATTTAGAAGTGGAGGTAAGCAGAGCAAATACTAGCACTGTAGCAAGACAGAGGTACCTCACAGACTTGCATATCCCATCTTGTACAATTCTGTGGGGTTTTTTTCCCTTCCCTTTTTTTCTTAAATATGCCTAGTACTCTGTTTACTCTTCTGACAAATCTTGTTTTCCTAGATCTATTTATTCTGAATCCCAAATCTCTTTATTGACGATGATCATGTGAGAGCTCAGTAAAATGTATGTAAAACAGTCAGATTGTATTTTCTCAGGTGCATTGTCTTCTATTTACCTACACTAAATCTCATCTGCACTTTATTACACCTTCACTGGGTATGATGCTGCTTCCTGCACAGTGGATTTCAAGTTTTAGCAAAATGAACTTGTTAATATTATCAGCAAACTCACTTCGAGCTTCACCATCTGTTCCTAAATCTTTTATGTGTGTGCTGTCGGTGCAGGTCTAGAAAAGAGTTGGGTGATATTTTCTAGTGTTTTTTTCCTGTTTTGAACTGGTTACTTTCATCCATGTGAAGACCTCCCCTTTTTTGCTGTTGTAGCTTAGTTTCCTTAGGAACTATTGCTGGAGGACCTTTGTTCAGCAGTAGGCATGTGTTTTGGTCATCCAGGTTAGCTCAAACTTTGACCACTTAACAATTGCTTGAATGAAATCTCCTGTATTGGTAAGACAGGACTTTTCTGTGGGAAAGCAGAGGTGTCACTTCTGTAGCCTGTACTTGGCTACATGCCCATGTTTCTTCTATCTTCTGCTTATTTGGCCTGCTGAGACCTTGGACTTGTTGGTCTGTAGTTCTTGGCAGGCTAAAGGTGTGACCACTTTTCAAAACTGATGCTCCGTTGACATGCAAGTAGTGTGTGACCCCTAGATAATTATGCAGCATAGTGGACAGATAGGCTATTTTATCCTTCAGCTCTTCAGAACTCTTGGTGAAAGCCATCTCACATTGGTAACTTGCTGCTGTTTGCTTTGGTTTGACCAAAACTACCTCTGAGGATTTATGTGACTAAGAAGAAAGCTTCCCTTAGCTTCTGCAATGACAATAGATGCAGAAAACTTTAATTTTTTATTTTCTTGGAGTACTTTTTTCGTATCTTGCTTATGTTAGTCCAGTGGATTCTCTAGCAGGCTTCATATATACTTGGCATTTGTGAATGGACCTTTTATGACTTTGCTCATTTAGGAACATATCTTTTGTTTACAATTGTCCTTGCTAGTTCTTTTTGTCTGATTTATTCACTTCTTGAAAAACGTTCTTACTGATAGCCTGAGAGTAAGCACTCCAACAATGCGTTTTTGTTGCTTGTTACTTTTTTAGGAATGCTAAGTTTAAATATATTTAATGGATTTCATTAGCAGTAGCCATGAGTCATGATGTAGTTAAGTCAAATCTGACACGAACAAATCTGAATGTAATATAATTTGATGTACGTTTAAATAGTCCATGATCTGGTTAAAATGCTGCAGTGTTGCCCTCTGTGCTTCACCGTAACTTCGTGTAAATTGTTTGATAAATAGGGTTTATATGCTTTTATACTGTGATTTCTTCTTGCCAGAAAACCAGTCACCTTACCAACTTGTACAAGTGGAATGGAAATTTATTTTGAATGCCACTGATTTATATTGGAGTGAGACAAAGTATGTGACTGTGTCCTTCAGTTATAATTCCCCATCAATTGTAAATTGATGCGTTTGTTCAAATATACAGTATAAAACGGTATTACAATCAAGCTGTAGTTATCATGGGAGCCATAACTTCTGCTTTTCTTTTTCTTGGTTCTCTGTGTGAAAAACTGTACTGTAATATATTATTTAATTGTTTAATACTGAGGTCTCTCTGTTTTATCATAGTATGTGACATGCTACAGTACCACTCTGTATAAAAAACCTTTGGTGCTTGAAGCAGGGGTGGAACAGTAAGAGTTTATTCTTGTCTTCATGTATAGATGTGTGAGTACCATATTTAGAAAAACTTTTGCACAAATAATAACCACTTCATACTGGGGTTTTTTGAGATTTCTGTTCCTTTGCTTAGCTGAGAATGACTTGGAAAGTTGTAAGTCTGCAAATCTGTTAATTTTTAAACTTTTTCACGAATCCGACTACAACTTCTAGACAGCATGCCATTGTGTTCAAGATAAACTCATAAATTGTTTTGTTTTCTGATTAAAATACAAGTTAAATTGAAATCAGTGGGCTTACAGGTAAATTTGTTGAGGGTAACAGGGAAAGGAACTATAGAGAAGTATAGGTTTTTGGTTTAAGAAGGAACTTAAAGGAATTTTAGGATGTGGTCACTTCTTAGTTCATCTAATTACTGGCAAACTACCTAGAAGAAAGTTAAGGGGTGGCTTTCTGTTTGCAAAGTAAAGGTTGGTCACAGAATTTAAAGTAACAAGAGTTGAAACTAATTCAGCCTAGACACAATCAAAAACAGTGTGTTCGGAGAGGGTAAAGTCTTTTAGATGTTAAATGGAAGGGTGCTCTTGCCAGTTTTTGTATCTCTTCCCTACTGAATGCATTTTGAACTTCTCCTCCTCAGTAACTTCGATGAAGAATGGAGGGAGATTCCAGCATTCGTCTAGAAGCTGTGTAGTTGTGCATTAGTAGAACGTATCTCTACTACTGGAAGATCACAAGCTATCAGTCATTTAGTGCTGAGGTTTAAATGGAATAGGTGCTTTTATAGGCTGATTTATTAGAATACATTGCTTATAGGCTTGCTGAAAAATGTAGCTAGCAAATTTGATATGAAAAAAATGGCATGAAGGTAGCTGGGGATTTCGTCATGGTCTATGAATAGCGGATAAGCAGAATGAGGTGCTGCAATGCTGTTTTCTCTCTTCTTGTCCCTTATGCCCCCTGCATATGGGATTTTGAAAGTGGCATTGAGAGAGGGAAGTAGGTCTTAATCTAGTAGCATGAACAAAGCTATGGATTATATATAGGTATCTGCACCTGTTTCTGTGATCCTTGTCAAAGGCATATACCACTCTTGCTCCCCTCATGCACCAGCAATAAGGCAATATCTTTCTGTGTCCTTTAAAAGGCAGCCTTTCTGCTGACCAAATAAATTTTTCAAATAAATTTAGTGTTAATGATTTAATGGTCTTGTTAGTATTATCTTAATTTTATTATTAAAGAGGATATGCGGCATGAGGTTAAATCACGTGCTTTGTTTTAGAGGACTGGAAGTAGATGATCTTTAAGGTCCCTTCCAACCCAATCCATTCTATGATTCTATGATTCGTGAAGCAGTTAATGCTTTAGCAGAACAGAGTCACAATGTAGGCTTTGTTGTAGAATAAAATCAACACTGACTCTTTTTGACAGTAAGTTGCCACTTTTCCTTGCCTTTTCAAAGGCTTGGATACATACTTGTTCCTTCTGGTCTGCATTGAAGTTTACTACAACAGCAAACTATAGGAAATTTTGTGTGGAAAGTACTTCAAAATGATCATAAAGAGGGACTAACCCACCATGGTTCTGATGCCTCCTTTTCCTCCTCCCTATATGATTACTGATCTGAATCCTCAGACATTTTCCCATCACTTGACTTCATTTTCTTATTAATGAGATATCTAAGGATAAGCAGAAGGAATTAATTTTTCTTTTTCTGTTTAAGCACTGTTTTTGCATAGCGAAGAAAGATGATTTCTCTTTCCTCTCTTCTCCTTTTACCTGTATATATCTAGAAAAGAAATAGTCGAACTACCAGTTACGTATTTTAAACTGGGAGAGAAGAATAATAACCCAGACATTTAATGTATCGGGTATAAAAGGAAAATGCTGATCTGAATACTTAGGTGGATTTAACTGTAATACAGCTCCATGTTTGGAGTAACTTCTGAGAAACATGTAACTGCAAGGAGAAAAAAAAAAAAAAAGAAACAAACCAATATGGCCCATTTGAGTTGGTAAGCAAGTTGGGGCCCTACGGTGAAGGGTCTGGATAGTTTCAGAGTATGGGGACACGATTTAAGACAGTCTTAATCATCTGGCTTGGAAGTAAAAATACAACTTCTGTGTTTAAATGGAGGCATGTTTAGAATTGGTAACACTGTTGACACCAGTGCTACAAACACTGCATTTTTATAGACTGAAGTCCCATACATCATCTCTAGCCTTTTCTAAAAATTGTGAGTTCTGAATTCTGTTACTATATTCTTTCTTGTGAGAAGCCTGATTGCATCCAGCTATTCTTCTGGTCATGGACCATCTTTATCCTGTGTGATTACAAAATTGCTGTGCATTAACTAATGGAATCCATAATATGTTTAAATACCTGCACAACTGTCATTTTTTGTGTTTAAAAACTCTAAACTTTATATTAGGTTCTCTTGCGTCTTGTGATTTCCCTTTAAAATCTTTCTGCAATTAGTAACTTCTAATTAACAGCACCTATAAAAGTGATCTGTGAAGGAAAGATCATTAGTTGGTGTTTTGTGGTTTGTTTGTTTGTTTGTTTGTTTTTTCTTTCATTTGGGTGTGTTTTTGAGAGTCTTTTTTTGACATGAAAAAATTTAAAGTCATATATCTTAGTCCAAGTCAAGGTTTCTGTAACATGAAATGTCATTCACTGGAATTAAACTGATTTCATACTGAGGCTTCTGTTTTAAGATACAGGTATTTTCAACAGTAGAAGGTTAAAAATGGTGTCTTGAAATATGCTTCTGTTATCTTGAAATATGTCTTGAGTCAGCAGCTAAGTCAAGTTCTGGTTTTGAAACCTGATAGATCCTAGCCTCTGGTATTCCTTCAAATAAAACTGTCTTTAGCTTAGAGATTGAACATTTGGAGTTAGTCATAGATGTGAGCTTTGTGAAGTTGTGAAAATGAGGCTCGGGTTACAGAGCCAGAAATCACTCTTTTAGAAGTTCAGTTTGTTCGTTCAAGAGATTTGGCATAGCTGAGGGGAGAAACCCTTTCTCCAGAATGGCGTTTACTTTCCCTATATCCACGAGTTTATTTCATTTTTTGCTGACTAGCTAATTGACCACAGCAAAGTGACTTATGTGAGGTACAGCTGAAGAATTACCAAAGAAAACCTTGCCCTCTTGCACTAATTTTTGTATATTAATTACAGGTTATTCTTCATTTATGACCCTTAAAATCCATATTTCCTACTAGAGAACTAATAACACTTTAGCAGATCAAACCTCTCTCTCCGGTCTATAATAAATACAGCCTATGCTGTAGATATTTGCTGTAAGCTTGGGAATCAGATTTCTGCCAGTCTATAAATTTTAATTTTCTTATACTATTTGTTGAATATAATTATGATTTAGTTGATGATCACTGCACTTGATAGAGTGAGTCAATCCACTGTATGTAACTTTAGGTAAAAGACCATCTATGTAGCGATGCCAAATGATAAAGCCGTTGATAATTTATTTTTCTCCAGGAATAATATTGCAATTCAGTCATATCACAGTTGGTATCCCTTTAAAGCGGCTTCTAAATTGTTGGAGAAGCATCCTGTGTGATAGCTCTTGTATTCAATGAGTTCTTGGATGTTTCTGAAAGATTTATAGTGAAGTCCAAAGCATTTCAAGGCCAAGTATAGCAGTCTTGTCAGATGCAGCTTTACAGCCTGGTGACTTATAATGAGAGTAGAATGTAATTAGAAATTGTCCGTGTCTTTACTGAGTACTGATGAAAACTATGGCTCAAAGGTTAATTCAAATAATAATTAATATTGGTTTCTGTCAGAACAGGGTGGTAATGAAATCTTTGTTGTACAATGACTTTGATTTTAAGAAGTGGGTGCATAAGAAATAGAAGCTACAGTTTACCTTTTCTGATTATATTCAGTTATCTTACAATCAGCATGATGGCTTGATAAAGCATAATTTGAGGGCAATTTAAACATACTCAGAAATATTACAACCTACAGTGAAAATCATCTAACATGTTGCATCTTTTTAGGGACATAGATTTATAGCTAGATTGCTGAAGTAGATGGATTTACTACAAATGATCCTTAAGGACTGCATATGACTTTTTGTGTTGTTGTTGTTGATAATAACTGATCAATACCATGTGTTTGTGAAAAGTCTTCGTAATAAGATTTGCTAGCATGAGAAATGTGGGATGTTACATTGATGTTTGTTTAAATTGGACTAGTTTCAAGGAAAGCGATAGACCAGGTTTTGCTGGCAACCAAAACAAATTCTGTTCAGTTTCTTTTCCCGAGTTGAAATTTTCTATTGGAAAAAAATAAATGCTGTTAGTTTTGCTGAAGCCAAACCCATAATTTTTCAGTTGCCAGTAGTCGGGGAGCTATTAGACATGTTTGAGAGGCATTTCATGAATACTTTGCTGTCTCCTGATTTTTCTATATCTGCTCTGATCCTGTCCTTAAAATCTGCCTACTGAAAAGCTTCTCCAGAAAGTTACAGCCATAGCTTGGGTTTATGGGTCAACATAGTCCTGTATAACATGCCTTTCTCACACCTTCTATTCAGTCTACTTGACTTAAACGCTACTGCACTGCCTACTACAATTTTAAATTTGCTGTAATTTTGAGGCTGTTTCCTCTATTGCCAAAAGGGAAATCTAAATTCCTCTAAATTAGATTTGACAAAGATGAAGTATGTTCATTCTTAACGTGTGTAAAGTGACCAAAGACTGATTTTTTTTTCCCTGCTCATCTGGATAGTGCTTTCCATACAAACTGCTTCAGTTCTTGGGAAGGAAAGAGCCTGTAGTCAAGATTAAACTTTTTGGGAGCAGTGACACCCAACAGGGAATGAGTTACATGGTGGAGGTGAGAGCTGAGAAAGCAGATGTGCATGTTTGTGTTTGAGGGGTATTTTGAAACTGCCAAGAAATAGCGAAGCATTATGTTAGTTTCTTGGAGCTATTCTTCTTCTTTCTTCATATATTTTCTCAAAAACTGGGATAAGAGAGTTTTGTGCTACGCTGAAGTATCTACTAGAGGAGGCGTTAAAAAAAAAGCCCGGATTGTAATGGTAGCACTGGGGAAAAGCTCACTGTGCAAATCAGATGCTTACATTTTCTCTCCTGTATTTTATTATGAGCAAAGACATACTGGCTTGAGAACTGAGCTGCACTTAAGAGTCTTACTGAGATGTCTGAAACTTTGAAAGCTCTAGAGAACAAACTTGACCAGGAAATAGAGACTTTTTATCTGAAGTAATCTCCATACAAGTTTTTGAAGACTAATAAAGGAAAATCGAAATAATGGCTGAAACCTTTCTTAGTGAATTAGAGTTGCACGTTTATGCTTAATGATTTGGTTCTTTAAGGGAACTGTTGTCTGTAGAGTTGATCCAGCATCTGGAGAAGGTCTGCTATAGTGGTAGCAGAAAAAAATCTTTCTAAATTTGAAATACTATGGGAATTACTGAAATGCAAACTCCTATTAAAAAGATGCTCCACTTGTAGCAAGTCCTAAATGTTCTGGAATTTGTGCTAGTACTCAAAGGTGCCAAAGGACAAATGTGAATAGATAGAAATTTAAAGTGAAATGCTTTGTTGAACATTCTAAAACCATTTTTTCTTTTTGTTTGGAAGAATACATAGAAACATTCTGAACAACACATTAGGTGTGGCTCAGTCCCTTTCCATGACAGATCTGCATGCTGATGTGGAGGTATTGAGACCACTCTTGTTTAACTAGAGACGCATGTCCTGGTGTAAATATGCCATCTCCAAATAGCAGTGTGAGACTACATGGTGGGGAGGGGGGAAGGGAAAAGGAGGATGGTCATTTCAGTTTGTCTTTTTAAATAGTGGAAGTGGCAAAGTTGCTGCAGTTAGGTCTTCTTGAAATGTGTTGTAGGCTGTCCTGTAGCTTGCTTTCTCCAACCACTCGAAATTCTTTGAGAAGGGAATCTTCCAGAGGATTGTATCTGTGCTGTGGAATAAACAGTTGTCGTGTGAAACTGATGTGAGCCTTAGTTTTACTCTGCCTCCACTAAAATACACTTTTACGGTAGTTTGTGCAGGATCAGCACAGAGGAGTACAAAGAGGGAGCTTTTCAGTACAAAGGCTGCCTGTTTGGCCTGCCCAAACCACCGTGAATGTGTTTAAAGGGGACTTTTATTACCATGGAAACTCTCAGACAGGAAGGAATTTGTCCTGCCATATCTAGAAAATAGTCTGTAATGGTCAGCTCTTGGAACAAAAGTGTTTCGAATAGTGGGATATATTTAAAAATTCTTGTGGTGAATACGTTTTTAAAAAAAAAAGGAATATGTAAAACCCAATCTTATGCTAATGGACTCTTCGTGTGGGGATTTAGGGAAGACTGCAGACAAGTACAACTACGCAGGGGAAGTGTACTGAGAAACCTCAGAAAGTTTTACCTCTCTAGGTCCAGAAGGCTTCCTAGGTGTTGAATGGGTGTTGATGAAGTATTCTCCCTTTAAGTAGAGTGTTTATCCATCACAACCATTCATTGAGGAACTGTATGTGTGCTTGGCTTGAACTGCTGGAGGCAGTCCTCTGAGCACCATGGATTAATTGCTTTTGGAATGTCTTAACTAAAACCTGTTCTTTGACTCTCTTGACAAATACCCTTAGTATTCACAAATGGCCTTTATTTTCCTAAATCACACTGAAATATAACATTTCTTGTCTAAAAGAAATTCGGATGCCAGATCCCAGAATATTTGCACATCCCTCACTGGAGTTTTACACTGTATGAAATAGCTCCTAGGTCAGTAATCTTCCAGCCAGCAGGAGTAGCTAGAGGGAACTGCAAGATTTTCCCTTGCTTTGTGTACTCTTCGGTGTTGATTTGATTGTGTGCTTGATTAGTTAGATGCAAAATATTTTTCCTATATTTGTCCAAATTGGAATTCATAAATTGTTTTCTCTGCAAGTCATACCAGCAGACGGTAGTTTCTCATATTCTTTCTGTACAGCAAATGCCTGGCTTCTTTTACTGCTGTGCTTTTCAGGTTAAGTTGTTGAACCACCTGGCTATGGCCTGAAGGCAGTTTGAATGAATGGTGTAGTAATAAGTTGATCCAATGGGTTGTGATGCTTGAAATCAGCCGTACCACTCATGCTTCTTTCCTTGTGCTGTCATTGCTGTTCAGCTACCCCTGTAGTGACTATCTTCTGATGGCAACTAATGGTTAGATCAGCTTACCTCTGGTGTCAGACGGCACCTGAATTTTCTTGAGGTGTTTGGGATAATAGTAGAACAAAAGCATCATGCTTGGGGTTGGGAACAGAAATAACTAAGGGGGAAAAATTTTCATGAAAACTTTCCACTGTCCTGTCAATTTTGCACTTGTTTCACAGCTGCTGAAAATCAATGTTCAAAGTCTAATTCTACATGGCAGGCCACGTAAAGAACAGTTTTTTATATATTTTTATATATATATATACACACATACATAGAAAATGGAGTATTTATGTGTGCCTTTTACAAGCTTTGACTGACCTTGTTTGTGTTATCTGGGTTAACGCTGTAATCTGCTGCTCTCATATGAGGACTTCCGTCTTACACGTTGATCAGTTTAGTTTCTTGTCTCCTGACTTGAGGAGCAAAAGGATTGCAGAAGGTAGTTCCAACCCAGATTAAAAGAAACAAACAAACAAGGAAAAAACCCACCTCACTCTTCTTGTTTATAATAAACTCCCTGCTTAATGGCTCACTTTGCCTCACAGGGCTTGGTCTGTTTCCCTCATCTGGGAACTGGCGATAGGCTGCTGTCCAAACTGTGTCAGGGAATGGGCATCTTAATCGTGGACAGTCATTTGTCTTTCCAACAGTATAGAAACCCCTGTTAGATGTATTTCCTGAATAGTTAACTAAGTTGAGAAAGGAAATACTGGTGACATCATGTATGACTTAATATGGTTATTTACTGCGCAGGTGTTGTAAAGCTGTGAATCTAAACTGTAGTGGAATAGTTGTACCATATGGCAGGTTTTTTTTCTCCAATTCTTATTCTTTCTCATTTACCATGTTTGGGTTTTTTTCTCTTTAAAAATATATTTCTATGCCACTTTGGTTCTGTAATACCTCTTATTTAAAAAAAAAAAAAAGAAGGAAAAAAAATCCCTCAGGCTTCACAGGTTTTGATATTAATTCATTCACTGTTTCTTTACTCATTTCTCTAGTATGCATATGTAGTTTTGTTTCCTTCCTCACCATTGCAGTTCTAGGCCTTCTCCAGCTAGCAGTTCTTCATCTGCTGTGCTTTTCATGAACGCGGCAAATGCCCAGCTTGCTCTTTTCCACTATCTCTCGTTCCCCTGAGGGGCTCACACCCAGTGCTTGCAGGCCTGTGTTGCATGGCTCAGTGTTGCTCTCCTGATGGGAAGTCTGGGAAGCACTAAATCATCTGGCCACATACTGCTTCCTTCAACTTTCTCCCCAGCAGATCCGGGGGCTGAGTTTGCAGCACGGCGTGATGGCTGCACACAGCTTTAAAGCTCGGGAGTGGGGATGGGCTTTCTGCCCCACCCCACCCCCTCGCCCGCACAGACATTTCCCTGCTCTCCAGCTGCTCTGGTTTCCATCTGTTACAGGGCCTTCTGGTGTGACTGTTTCCTCATCTGCTGAGCCGAGTAAAATGTTGGAGGACCAGACACCGTGCTGACCCGGGGAATTAAGGGGTTGTGGTTTTGGAGAAAATGGCTTGTATGCTTATTTTCCTTTTTTCTCAGAAACTTGGCATGTGAGACATGTACATCTAGTATCTTCAGAAACTTTTTTAGGTGCATTTTCATTTCTTTGTAGCAAACATGTTTGCTCATCTTAGTTGCGTATGCGATGCTGTAGGCCTGTCCTATGTGGCAGCTGCCCCCTGTCCTGGGAGGAGCACCGTGCTTTGGTCTGAGGTGGGCTCAGAAAGGCTCAGGGATGCTCAACGTTAAGATGCAGCAGACAGACAGAGAAATAGCTGAAGCCTTATTTGTGAAGGCAAAAATATGCAACTGGTGAGAAGTAGCACGGAGCCAAGGGAGGCGTTAAGAAACCTTAACGTGGTCATCACTCTCTTGGCCCAGGAGCTGGGGAACTTTACCCCGTGAGGTGTTTTTGCTTTTGGCAGGCAGATGCCTGCTGCCCATCTTCAGACTGCTATTTTGGGCTGCTCTTGTCTTTAGCACTTCTTCCATCCTGCAGTCGCTTAGATTATCCCTTTCACAGATCGCTGAGCTATTGCTCTCTCTTGAGTGAATCTGGTGAGTTACCAGCAGCAGCAGAGACAGTGGCAATATAGACCTGCGACTGAGAAGTATTTCTGTAAAGCAAAATAGGTGAACAACAAAATTTCCATTTTACAAGTGAAGAATTGTAACCACTTCTGACTTGCTGGTACATGGAAACCCTGCAAAACTTCAGAAATTATCCCTGCCAAAGTTTATAAAATTGTCAGAGTGCAGTCCCTTGCTAATCAAATTGTCCTAGTGAGCAAGTGTAGCTTCCCTTTTTCTGACTGCTGCATCATTTTCTTTTTGGAAGTAGTCGTTCTTGGCTTTTAAAATCTGTTTTGACACCATCAAATTGGTTTGGATTTCAAAATTATATGTGTAAATGAGAAATGTACCTAGCACCCACTTTAGTAATTGAACAAAGCTTTTATTTCCAGAACCTAGCTACTATTCAGAGTGTGGGAGAAGTGTGCTCTGACAACTTGGGCTGCTTTTTGAGGACTTCAGTGATCTCACTGAAGGGTTTTAATATTAATTCATTGCTAGTGTTATGGTTATGTTTTGATGATAGTCACTTAGGAGATGGGTGTTAGGCAACCAGTTGGAAATTACTGTAAAGTGATTTTTTTTTTTAAGTGGTTCATACATTCAACTTGAAATCCCAGAGCACATTAAAAGTGCTAATTCTCATTCTCCTGAAAGCAAAGTTTCTATGTATTTCTCAAATTAACCCCCCTCTGCCCCCACATCCCAGCTAATACAATATATGTAACTTAACCACTGATTTTTAACTGGGGATCATGCATTTATTAGCTTGACGTTGGCAGAAACTGATTATGGAGGAATAAAATATAGAGTTGCTGATAGGAGCAACTGTTTGCCTTTTGGGATGATAGATGTATTGCATTATCAGAGGTGTAATATACTTCTGGGAGGTTTTCCGTGCAAGTGCAGCTGCCACACATGTTCCATGCAGAGTGAGAAGAGAGGTTCCATGCTCATGAGACATGTGTTGCCTTCTTGGAAAACACGGAGTAAATGAAATACTGACCAAAAAGGAGAGGACTTGGTGAGACATGAATGTTTTTATTGATGGATAACATTTGCATGACTCAGTCTCTCATTTGTGCTCAGCAGTGAGGAACTACCGTGTTGTTAACAGTTTGGGAGTTTGGCTGAATGGTAAGAGTACAGAGCTGTCAGGGAAGAGGCTCTGCAATGTTTTGGAAAGAAGCTTCCCCATTCCATGTTCAGCATTTGGAGCATTACTAGGGAAAATAAAAGATCAGGGTCAAGGGGAATCCAGCTTGTGATTTCTGAAGTTTGGGAAAAACAGACAGTGGAGTGCATGTCTATTCATGGTTTAAGGAGTTATTAGGTATGATCGTCTAGCTGCAAGGCACTCAGATTAAGTAGCTACAGTATGGTTAAGCAGAAATAGGAAATTAATTTAAATGGATGAATTAGTAGTTTTATGAGTTTGAATTCATTCATGAGTTTGAATTCATTCAAAGCTGCAGATGCCTAGGTTAAAAAGAAGTAGGGGAAAAACTGGCTGGACAGTCTCTGGCTCCAGTGAAATGTGAAATTTGTGGTTATCTCTGAAATCTTCGATCTAGTTCTTAAAACTGTAAAAAGATTTCAGGGTATGTTCTGTTGCACCATTTAATTTGTGTCAGTTATCTTAAAAGGTGGTATGTTTTTTTTTGAAATAAGATGGACACCACTTTTCTGACAAGGTATAAATGATTGGACTATATTGCGATCATAGGCTGAAATAGAGGCGCTCCATAGATTTCCATCTTGTAGATGTTCCTTGCATCACTGCTTTGCTGATGTATCCTTCCTCCTTGCCTCTCAAATGAAACTCTGGTTTAAACTTGTTTTCAGTGGCTTCAGCTCTAGAGAAAAAGGCTTTTTTAGTACTGATCTGGATCTTAACAGTAAATCTACTCCAGCTTTAATGCTGTTACCTCACTCAGTGGTTTAGAAGGTGTGAGAGGGAGCTCAGTTTTGTCCTTGTTGTGAAGAAGACATAGGGCACGGGTATGAGACATGAAAAATTAACTGTTGATCCTCAGGTAAAGTAGTATGCCATGGCCATAGCAATAATCTCAAATTCTCAGATTATCAACAGGGGCTATTTGTGGACCAGGCTGATACCAGGGAACTGACTCCTGGTTTAAATGAACTACATTGAATTATACGTTTATTGTGGACAGAAAAAGTTATGTAGCCTGTTTCTTCATAGAGCATCTTGATGCTGTGAAAAATGTACTGATCCCTCCTGCATGCGATGCTGCTTGCAATCTTGAGATCCCCAAAGAATAGGGGAATTTTTCCTTTTAAGCACACAGATGCTTAAGTGGTTTTGTTTGGGTTTTCTTGGTGTTTTTTCTTTTTGTCTAATGCATCAGTTACTATTTACTAAGGAGATTATAGATACAGAGTAATTCTTGTTTCATAGTATTTTTCATTCATTCTAAAAATATATATTTTATATGGAGGTGTCAGGAAGAGTTACTTTAAAAGTAGAAGAGGTAATTTATAAAGTAGCCACAAATCAGACACAAATGCAGCCTTCCCCAGAGGGGAAAAAAAACCAAGCACACACACACACACAAGTCTAAATTTTAAATAAATATCTTTAGGTTTTGGTACCAACAGCTTTTGGATATGATTGCAGTGCCTGTGCTGTAACCCAGGGTTGCTGTGAGAGTCGTGGCTGACTAGTGAGAAGGTCGTTTGAAAGGGAAGGTGGCAGCTGGCTTACCTGGATGCTCAGAAGCAGGCTGGGACTCCTGACAATCCCGATGACCAAATCCAGTTGACAGCTGTTGCTACTGCCTTGCAGACATCTCTTGATTACACTGGTTCTGGTGTCTCTTGCTTGACTCTTCACTTGTGGTTTTTCAGTGACTTGCAGAGCTGCACAGAATATAGTGGGTGCCGTGGAGATACGAGAGGTGCAGTCGGTGTTAGCGTCCCTTACACGCAGGAGGGAGACCTGGCTTTGAGGGACATCCAGACAAAAGAACCTCCTTAACAGTTTTTATCTAAAGAACAGGTGGTAGAAGATTGATATATTAAGTCTTTGTGTATTTTTGAGTGGTAAGCACAAAGTTTCGCTCATATAACTGGTACTTCTCTGAGGGGATCTTCTCTCTTGCTTCTATTTCAAAACTAAACTCAGGGATAACTGTTGCCTGAAAACACAGAGGTACATGGATTTCAGGTGCTGAACAGGGTAGGAAAGGAAGAATCATACTCTTATGTGTTTCAGGTTTTTAGATGATGCTTTGTGACCAGATACAGTAATTTAAAAGGTACTGTAAAACATGGGACAAGAAAGCTCATTGTGGAGGTACTGTAGTGACAGCAGGCAGTTCATCTTCCCTTTAAAGTATTTCTGTGTACTTTTACTTTCATAACTAGTTTTACGTACTGTATATAACTGGGGGGGAAAGGAGCTAGATTTTATTGCTTTGCAAGCATCATTAATTAAACAGTTACCTGAGTCTTAGCTGTAGGTCCAAATAATATTTGCTAATACAGCATAAGTATTTAATCTGCTTCTAATTCCTGTGACTTCTAAATCAATTGATCTCTAGCAGAGCCTCATCCATGCCTTTTCCTCAGCTGTGCACTGTAGTGTTGGGATCAGGTGATCTAAGTCCATACTATAAAAATGCCATTTAGTAGATGCTTAAGTAAAACATAGTATAGTCTTTCAGTCTTTTTTTTGCTATCTTATTCTGAATGATGCTTTTTTTGTGGAGATCAAAGAAATTTGGAAATGTTGTTTAGCACTGAAAATTCAGAGTTCTTTGGTAAGCAAAGGAATTAATCTTTAGTTGTTTGAGTTTATTCACCTTTGACTTGTCGGTTTTTGACCCTCGATAGAGTAAAGATTTTGCTGGTAGTGTTTCTGCATTGTACTGTAGCAGAGATAATACACTAGCTGTTGTAGGTCTTGTTCTGAGAACCAGGCTCTCAATAGTAAGTGAAATAGTTCTAAACGTGGCTGGTTACACAAATCTGTGTGGTAGCAATCTTCATATAGTACTTGATTAAGAGTGCTCAGTTCTGTCGTTCTGGGATCTTTGCCACTTGGGTGGTTTTGCTTGGGATTTTTTTAATGAACCATTTTATTGGTCAGACTTTCACTTTTTCAGGCATTTACAAACACGAAATAAAGAATTTGCTAGTCCAGCTAATTGGCTAGTTGCTAGTCCAACTAAGTTTGCAATCACACTCCTCTAAAGTTATCAAAATAAGCCTTCCTATTTCTTGTGCATTAACATAGTAGACTAACCTTTTAGGCAGCCTGCCTGTTCCTTCAATTTTCTTGTTTTTCCTACTCAAAGAAACACAACAAAACAAACAAACAAAAAACCCCACAAAACAGGAAACACCGCAGCACTCCACACTAAATTTTAACCTCACAGTTTTCTAGTGAGTAGAAATAAATTTTTGTGTTTGTTGAGAGGAGGGCAGTGTGGAAATGGGTCTTTTTGTTTGTTTTGGATTTGTTTGGTTGGTTTTTTTTGGGGGGAAGATTATTTGTTTATTTTAATCTAAAAGGGCTTGGAAATGTCTAGTTCTCTGTAAATGCTGCAGCAAGATTGATAAGCTTGAAAGGTAAATTTAAACAGAACGTGAATCATTAGGAACACTGAAAATAGTGCTTCCCATTATAAAATTAGGTTTAGCCCTGCTTTCTGAGTGAAAATGGAACTACCTACCATGAAGTGGATTTCCAAGTTTATTTTTAGATGAGTAAAAATTCCCTTTCACATCTAATCTATGAATGCAGCACTGCTCTGGTATGTTCATCATTCATCTCTGTAAAGACTGTGGAGAATTGAAGGTAGCTCAAGAACTTTGCTGTTGTGTGTGAAAAGATTTTGTGGTAGGTGAATGTCAGCTGCTCCTACTGTGGCTCTGGGTGCTAAATCAGTTGTTTGCAAGTCAAAGATAATTGCTTCCAAGTTCTTCAAAATCTTGATGAGAAGGGGAGTGAGATTGTGTAGTTCTAGAACTTTAGATGACAAATTTTTCCCTGGAAGGCTCTGTTTGTTTGAACATAACTATACTGGAGACATCTTAGAAGTGCACGTGAATTAGGCAACACGCTTGGAAACACCTCAGTTAGTTTTCTTCTTTGTCTAGGGGCCCATTAAAGTTTTGCACAAGGAAATTTAGTTTTCTTCCCTTTGAACTTGCTCTGCTTTTATAGAGGAAAAACATTTAGTTCAGTCCTGCCTGGAAAGAAAGGCCACGCTGCATATGAAGCCTGATAAGGGTTGCACTCATCTGACAATCCCCATTTCAATGCATAACTTCTGTCACTATTGTTTATGCTTTCTAGGCACCCTTTTTCCATGTCTAAGTGAACTTGAATGCAGCTGTTTGTTTACTCATAAATATCTTAGTCTTATACAATGGAAGTTGAGACCTCCACGCTCTTTTCCCTTGCCACTTTCCATTGCAGAGAACAGCCTGGTATAGTCATTTATGTTGTGCTTTGAATAAGTACTGATGATCACTGTGAGCCAGGCATTATGTTAAAAAAAAAAACCCACAAAACCAAAAACAACAACAACAACAAAAAAATCAGACTTCATCTGTACCTGCAAGAGCCTGCTTGCATTCCACTGACCAAGAATAAACCACCTTTTTTGTCATATCCTTCTTCCAAAAAACAATAGGATGTTCAAGGTACATGTGTTAATTTTGTCAAAACAAACCAACCTACCTCTCAAATTTAAGTAGTCTGATAAACAGTAGTTTTGGAAGGTCTTTTGGTTATCTGTCCTGTGTCTCAGCTGTCCCCCATATCCTGTAGGACATTACTGGACCCACTCAACAGTCCAGGCACTAAATGAAGGTTCCTGAAATCTGTTTACTCCATGTACTGCATTGTGTCCTGCAGCAAACTGTCTTTCTTCACACCCTCCCTCCCCAGCCTGTTTTCTTTATGGTTGATTTTAAGTTAGTGAAATAATTAAACACTTCTTTTAAATAGCCTATAACATGATAAAACACATAATTAGTGTGGTACTGCAGGTCTTCTTTGTAATGAAGATAAAATTTGTAAAATCCAGTAGATCATGTTTGGGGCTTGGGATGATCTTTAAGGACCCTTCCAACCCAAGCCATTCTATGCATGATTTCATTTAAAATACTGTATGAAACAGTGATGAACAGATTTTTTTTTCCCAGTAAGATAATTTGTAATCCTTTGCCATTGAATATGTAATAAATTTTTTCTTTGCTGAAAGGATCATGCAGTTATGCTTAAGTGTATGGGGCAAAAACAGTCATCAATATTGGAAGTTGAGTGAGGGCTTAAGTTCAGATATAGGATGATTCATCTTGCCACATGTGAAGAGTGTAAGGGAGAACAACCATTTTGTTCCGCAGTCCTGAACTGTGTTCTCCTTAGTCCTGTGAAAACTCTGGCTTTTCACTTGGGATGCATAAGGTGTATTTATCTTCACAGAAATGAGTGTGGATATGTGGTTCCTGTAAAAGCACAGACTGTGATCTACCAGTATTTATGAAGAACACATGTACAGGGAAATGACTCTTAAGTACAAGTCATAAATTGAAATGATTATAGAATATACGTGGACCAATATACCATGTGTGGTATCGGTAGACTGTAATTTCATCAAGTGGTTTTTCAGACTTCATAAACTATGAATGAAACATGATTGTATTGGCCTTGTAACAGGTAAAGTAAAATATAGGGTCTGGCTACTTTAAAGTGCTCATAATTCTATAGCTGGAAATAGCCTTTTGGGATACGATTAAGTCTTAAAACCTGCCTGTGATTAAAAAAATACATTTCGGTGAAAATCACATGTTCAGAAACTCTGGGAAACATTTGAGTCTCCACCTCATGAATTTTTACAGTTCCCAGCTTTCTGGGTGTAAACACCACGAGCTGCTTTCCGCGAAGGGAGGGGGGAATGGCCTCGTGTTACTTAGAGCTTCGTCACCCCTCCGGTTATTTTGTTGTTTACAGCGGGTTTTTTCCGGTTTTTGTGGCTCGGGCTTTGTTTACTCGAGGGGCTGTGACCGGCCGGGCAGGCCGGGCCCGGCGCTGCCGTGAGGCGGCCATGCCGCCCTGCCCTGCCCTGCGCAAACCCTCCCGCTCGCCGCAGCGACCTCTGCCCTTTTGTATCCTGTGACACTCAGCCTGTCTTTGTGCTCAAGTTTATCCATGATGGATACGTTTCCCTCCCAGTCGCATATGCTGGGAGCCAGGCTGAGCGAACAGATAAATTATTTTCAGCTGCAGGCCCGGGCTGGGGGGAGGAGGGCGGGAGGGTGGCGGAGGCCCCTCCGCGCCCCACCAGCCGGACGGGGCACAGCCTCCCACTCCCCCGGGAATATGCAAGGGGATGACTCTGGGCCTTTCAGATCCTTTTTAAATGCAAAAGAATGTAGGAAATTGCCAGATCAGTTGGTTAATCAGTGACAACTGCAGTAGGTGCTCAAAAAGCCCGGCCCTTAGCAGGAGCCATCGGCTGTGCGGGGTGTTTTTTCAGTGCCCCAGCGGGGTCGCCGCTGGCCCCACCTCTTGAATCCCCAGGCCGGTTTAGTGTCAGCTTGAGAAGAGAATGTAATTGCGGGGAGATATCTGGGTGACTGATGGCGACAATATAAGTCTCCCTGACACCACCTCCCTGCCGGCCCTGCCAGGGCTTTGTGCTCGCCTGGCCATCGCACAGCCGCGGAGCAGCAAGCGCTCAGCTGAATGTCCCCAGCCCACCAAAACCCACCAAAACAAGGCGGGCGCGTAGTCCGTACAATTTTTCATATCTTCTTGTATTTTTTATATTGCCTACACAGCTGCCTTGTCATGGTCAAACGTCATTTAGGGGTCATGTTAAGCATGTTACTGCTCCCCTGCATGGCATTGTTTGCAAGGTTAACACCTCTGTCAAATGTTTTGAAGAGTATTGCTGAAATATTTTTGTGGCTGCAATTGTTTCACTTGCTTATCTAGGACTATTTTTAGATAAACTGCTTCACATCTGTGTTTTAAACTTACATTGAGAGAGAGGGTGGTCATACGACCAAAAAAGGGCTCTTAAAATTCCAGGTTATGTAACACTAAAACTGGAGTGTCTCTGGATTAGGCTTGTCCCCTCTCCTCCCACTCATGTTTGTAATGTACTTAAATGTAAGAAACTTTTTTTTTTTCCCCTTATTGCTCTGGTTACCTCATTAAAAGCCTCTAAATATGTGCTTGTAATAAATGGCTGTAGACTTTCATCTTTTTCTTCTGATCTGGAAAGAAAAGACATGCTGAGGCTTCTTACTTCATGTTATAAGCGCTGTCTTAAAATTAGCAGTGCACCCATGTTAGGGAAAAGTGTTTGCAGCCCAACTGTTGTGGCAAATGACTTTTTATGATGTAACGATGAGGCTCGGTGGGTTTGCATCAGAGTCCTCCTAAGTGACGTGGTTGTGGTCTCATATCTGAGCTCCTGTGAACTGGAATGACGTAGGATATTGTTTCCAAATGTGTGGCACAGGCTGAACTCTAGACCGGTCATTCCTGCATCAGCTGCTTGACAGCAACAAGCTGCCAAATATTCGAAGGCTGTTGTGCCCTCAGTTGCCTTGGTAGAAGCCTGTTTTTGGCAAAGTACATCATGCATTAAGAGAATAAAATGCAATCTGGCTTCTGCTGAATGACTGTGGGGGGAACTTAGGATTTCATGGATTTCTTGCCCAAAAGATGTTGCTGAATAGCGTTCATGGCATTTAGCTGACTGTACATAGGCAAAACTTGTGATTCTTGAGAAAGGCACCTGAGGTTTTCACTCCCACCTCCCTCCCCAATTCTTAGTTTAACAAGTGACACTGACAGCCCCTGCAGCTTTTTGTAAAGATGTACTTCTGCGAAGAACTAACTGAACTTCAGAAAGATAAATGTGAAACTAAACTTTTCAGAAATGCTTTTATCATATTTGCAGATGCTTCCCACTGAAGGCAGAATATTTCTGAAGTGCATCAGGTCATTATTTTCATCTCTGCAAGTCGTGTCTCCCCTTCCTGAGACGAGGGGGAACAAGATTCCTGCCATCCTTTGATGTCCAAACTATACGGACTTAATTTTTAACACAGCTGTGCTGTGTGAAGTGTGTACTAGGAAAGCATTGCGTTCAGATAACCAAATTTCTTTGTAAGCAGCAGTCAGAAATGACGTTGCAATCACTTTACAACTCTGGTCTTATATTTTGGCTAATCTGTATGCAGGAGGAATGTACCATGCATGGTGTCAGTGACAGCCATGAGAGCTAAGCATTAAACATGCAGGAGACTAGGCGTGCTTCCCACGGATGTGGTCAGGCACTTGCATAACTGTCCTGGCATCAGCAGTGCTGTTCTCTCAGTAGGTAAATGAGTTGAAACATAGAAGTCTCATGAGCCGTCTTCCCCAATTTGAATGTCTTGTCATGACTTTTTCTATGTTGTCACGGTGTTGCATGTGTTTGTGAAGTTTTCAGTGAATGTTTTCCTTCAACTTTCTGAGTAAGATAAGAATGTGACTTTCATTGCTGTCATTTATGTCATCTCCTTCCATGCGGCAAATGCTTAAATTACTACCCCTAACAGCCAGCAGGAGCTTAGCAGTTTTGAAAAGCAGTTTAAATACGCAATGTTTAAATGCAGATTTAGTAGCCTAATGTTTAATCCTACATTTTGAGGCTCTGCTCTCGATATGACCTTTGGCATGGCATTTTTTAGCATGAGAGGTCTTTTTAGCCTAGTTCTTCAAAATAGCACGGTATTTGTGGTGTTTATTGTATTGTGTGTAGGTGCATAGTTCCATTATATGAGTAACTGGTTGGTGTGTGTCTAAGTACTTAAGAGTTTTGTCTGCAATATCAACTAATAGCTGTAAAAATATCAACTCTGCATGACATGTCCTTCAAGGTTGAAGCAGTCATTATTGTCTACCTTCTTGCCTTCTGTTTATTCAGTTTGCTTGCTGCACGGCCATCAAGAAATGCTGCTAAATTTTTTCTATAGAAGGGTCAATAGCTGAATCGAGGAACCTGTTGATTTTACAAAATCCGAATGGCAGAATGTGAGGATGGTGGTGTGGAGGGCATCAGTGTGCTGCTGTTGCAGTTTCCTGGTCTTGACTACCTGGATGCTTAAGGAACAAAGCAAGAGGTTTTGAGTGTTGGCAGCCCTCGATAGGGTTATGCTTGTGCAGCAGCCAGTTTAATTCAACTCATAAAAGCAGGAAGCTGTCCAAGGCTACTGAGTCCCCGTAGGTCTGAAATATTAAGCTGGGCAATGGTTAACTGCTACTTAAATTTGAGATCTAGCTGTTTAGGATTGGAATGTTGCAGACTGGAGTAAATGTGAGCTTCATCTGTTGAGACAATGGGGTTGTTAAGTAATTGACTGTGTCCTCGTAGTTGGGATCATACCATTGCTTTGAACAGAAACAGGCTGTATTATAGGCAGCCTTAAGGAAATATATTAATTGACTCTTTAGGTCAGTCTTGGTGGAATCTTTCATGTTTAGGAACAGAAAAGTGATAGAATTTTATAGCAGAATCTGTATAGTTTAGGATGATATTAAAAAAAAAATCACTAGTGTTCATACCTTCACACTTCTTTTAAGCAATCCACCTTTCTAAGAGTTCGGATATGCTTTCCTTTGAATCGAAAAAACAATCACTGGTTCTCTGTATGTTGGTTTTAAGTTACAGGAATGTAGAGAAGAAGATGCACCATCCCTTATTTTTTAACTATTTAATCAAATAAAGACTGTAGGCTGAGTTTATCATAGTATGTCTACCTTTATGGGGAAGTGAATGGTCGTGCTGAGTATTGTAGAATTATTACTTGATGATGCAGGTTCTGCCTTTATTTTTGTGTGGGGTTTTTTTTGACCAGATTTGAGGATTTGAGCAAACAGAATATATTGCTTGTAGTGAAAGAAGCAAAGACATGTTTGCAACTTAAAATAAGGCTGACTCTCATGCTTTGCTTAACTATCTGGAAGACGTTTATTCTGTTACTGAGAGGTTGTTAGGTAATTCCAGTATTGACTGTTTCCTAATCAAAACATTGGTTAATTTATTTTGATCAGGCTGTAGCTGCTACTGTCTTTCATGCTTCAACAGCTGCTGTTAGCCATATATCACATCAGAGGTGTGACTTTTATTGGGGGAAGTTGGAAGAAGGTTTGGCAAGAGCACAACTGACTGTAAAGGGCTGTGGTCATTAATTTTAAGGCAAAACTTAAATCTGAAGAAATACTCCTACAACTTGAGGTGTCTTCTTAAACACGTCTTACGCTGTGTTTCAAACCTAACAGCTTTGGCATCAACAGCTCAAACATGAAGTCGATTCACACGTCAGATAAAAATGCAGATCTAAAATCATACGTAGTGGCAAACAGTGTTTTTGCTCTTAATTTAGATGATGGATTTGTTTGTTTACAAAGTGGTCATGAACTTAAAGGTTACTTTTCTTTTGAAAGATCTTGTGCTCAGGAAGCCATGTGAGTGCTAGGTTCCATAGCGTATGTCCTTCATTGTAAGGGACAAGTTCCTAGTCCAGACCTGCAAATTGGGATGGGGTGAGCTGGGCAGAAATAATGTGTGTAGTAAAACAAAACTCTGATCCTATTAAAATAGGTTTTCTGGGAGTCATAGCCTAGCTACTGTTAGCTGATGTTGACTGTTACTTGTGGCTGACTGGCCTGATTTTTTTTCAACTCGTCAGTTGAAAAACCGTTTAAAAAGCAGTAGGATTCAAATATGTGCTTGTTGCTTTTAACCTTGTTTCTGGAGATGCTCAGTTACCTTGTCCATAACAGATGGCAAAGAGAATTCCTCTGTGTAGATTTCAGTTCTTTTGTTGGAAAGTTTCATTAGTTCTTCAGGAGAGTACAGCATGCTTGTCTTAAAAAAAATGTTCTTTTAGCAGGCATGATTTATATAATGGGTGAAAATTCTTACGTGTTCATAACTCTGTGGCTATAAACACATTAGAGGATGGGTGAGATCCTCTACTCGGCTCAAGTTTGATATTGCCCAGATTACATCAGTGATTGGCAAGTAACAGTATCTCTGCGCTATCTATGCTTTTGGCATTTCCAAGCAAAGAGACCATTCCATTAGGTGGAGACTCTCAGTACACACCGATGTCCAGCTTTGGCAGCTCCTGATGCATCAGCAGTAGCAGTGCCAGAAGTCCTCAAGCAGTCAGGGATCTTCCCCATGACTGTAGCTTGCTCTGGAGCAGTCTAGTAGCAAAAGTTTCTTTTGTGGTGAAGGAGGTTCCTTCTCACCTTGTTGTGGGAACTTTCTTATGGTATGCTTTAGTAAACTGATAGAGGTGGTAAATATTACAGATGGCTTTGCTTAATAATGGAAATGAAATGAAAAGAAAAAAGGTATTAGAGATACAAAGATTATTAATAGGAGTTTACCTCCAAGTGATTTAGGAATATAAGTGTTAATATCCCAGCTGAGCACTAAAGAGATTTAAGAGTGTCGTTTTAAAGGTGACATTCAAATGCTATTTTAAGAGGAGTGATAAATGCTTGTGCTTTTCCTCTTGCCCTCTGCTTCATGCTGTAGAAGGTCCTTTTGACAGTGGCTACAAGAAGGGTAATAAATGTGCTGATATTTTCTCCCTAAAACTTGTCTGGGACAAATCACCTTCAGTCAAATAGTCTGGCTTGGCATTTTGCATCCTGAGTGACCCAAAGGTATCTCTCCTCCACTACGAAATTATGTGAAACCACAAACTTGTAAATCTTCTTACTGTTGTTGCTGTTTAAAGGGCAAGTTGGTATCTGCAAGTAAAGTTGCTACTAAATTACAACCAAGATGCAGAAATATTTGGTTTTATTTGCTGTGTGGATAGGCTCCCTTGACTAGTCTGAAAGTTTATTTTGAGATGTAAGATATAACATTTAAAATCCTGATCATAAGAAGAAAAGACAGCTTTGTTCATAGTAAGTGGATCCAAACAAAATCTTCCAAGCTTTTGAGGGGAGAGGATGGGGGACATGTCAGAACAGAGCAGTCTTCCCTGTGAAAAACCTAAATGGGAACTTTTCTGAATCTACTCTGTTACTATGTGTTGCTTTTTCCACCCCCCCTCCCCTCCCCCCGCCTCCAAGCCTGAGAGTGTACCTTGTTAGGTTAGCTTTTTATTTTTTCAGTTCTTTTGCCACTACTAATTCTCTTGAGTGAATATTCAAGATCATAATTCTGAAGGGAACAAAACTTCACTGTGATCTTCTAAAGTGCTGTGGTTGCAGTAGTAGCGTGATAACCTGAAGAAGAATAATGAACTCCAATGATACTGGTTCCCTGTTACCATCATGAAGGAAATTAGAATAGGGATTGTGAATGAAGCTTCTGAATTTAATTTTCTTACACAAATTGAGCATATAGTTTTGTTTAACTGGGAATAGGCGTTGTGTCTTTCAGTTTTACAAATTTGTTAAATTAAGATAAACTGTGAGCGTTAAATTTATTTTTTCTTCCTTTCCGAAAGGCTAGTCTTGGGATTTGGTATATTTTAGTGGGTCATGTCTGTGTGCACTTGAAAAATCTGTTGTCTGTATAACTAACTTTAGTTCATTGTAGGACTTGGTGCTTCTGCTTGCTCATCTGATTACGCAGCTCAAGGGAATAAGGTTAAGGACATGCTGTTGGTAACTGGAGCGTTTTCAGGGCTTTAGTTCAGCAGATGGGCTGCCTGGCTATATTCATACATCTGCCTACCTGCTGTGGCAGCTGCTGCTGCTGCATGTTGTGTTCTTTTGTTCTGTTCCACCCAAGAAAGGAGCACTAGGAAGTCTAGTGAATGGATTAATTTAAGGTTAAGGCTAGTGTTTTGCTTGCTTCCTAACTCTCCATCATAATAAAGCTTCTGATAAAGCTATAGAATCTTTCGTAAAGTGAAATAGATTTTTAAGATGTATTTCAGGGGGCTGAAAGTAGCGGAAAGTAGTAGGGTTGTTTAAAAACCAGTCAAGTATTTTTTCTTTATATTGCTTGATGTTATTTATTTCAATATCTTCCTTTCTTTCTCCTCCCTCCCCCACTTTTTCTAGGAGCAGTAACCAGACTTTGCCTGACACTGCGTGGTCCAAAAGAATTAAGGAAATATGGAATGACATGAAGGAGATTAGTTGAGGATTAAAGGCTTTGAGGACAAAACACCTCACCGAGGTGAAGCACAGACTAGCATTCTGGTTGTAGCTCCGAGGAGCTGTGTGCTGAAAAGAGATGGCAGATCCAGGAATGATGAGTCTGTTTGGAGAAGATGGTAATATTTTCAGTGAAGGGTTGGAAGGTCTTGGAGAATGTGGATATCCTGAAAATACAGTGAATCCTATGGGGCAGCAAATGCCCATGGATCAAGGATTTCCCTCTTTACAGTCATCTCTTCATCATCCCACTGCAAATCAAAATCAAGCCAAGTTGACCCATTTTGATCACTATAATCAATACGAACAGCAGAAAATGCACCTGATGGATCAGCCGAACAGGATGATAAGCAATGCCCCTGGGAATGGTATAGCGTCTCCTCATTCGCAGTATCACAACCCTCAGGTTCCTCACAGCAGTGGTGCTGGTGGTCAGATGGGAGTCTATCCCGGCATGCAGAACGAAAGACACGGGCAACCCTTCGTAGACAGTGGCTCCATGTGGGGACCACGGGCAGTTCAAGTGCCAGACCAGATAAGAGCACCGTACCAGCAGCAACAGCAGCAGCAGCAGCCGCCGCAACCGACACAGCCGCCCCAGGCACCCTCCGGACCCCCTGGGCAGGGCCATCCTCAGCACATGCAGCAGATGGGAAACTACATGGCTCGTGGTGATTTTTCAATGCAGCAGCACAGTCAGCCGCAGCAGCAGAGGATGAACCAGTTCTCTCAAGGCCAAGAAGGCCTCAATCAGGGAAACCCTTTCATTGCCACCTCAGGACCTGGCCACTTGTCTCATGTGCCCCAGCAGAATCCCAGTATGGCACCTTCTTTGCGACACTCAGTCCAGCAATTTCACCACCATCCCCCCACTGCTCTCCATGGAGAATCAGTAGCCCACAGTCCCAGATTCTCCCCTAATCCTCCCCAGCAGGGTGCTGTTAGGCCGCAAACACTTAATTTTAGTTCTCGGAGCCAGACGGTACCCTCACCTACTATAAACAACTCAGGGCAGTATTCTCGATATCCTTACAGTAACCTTAATCAGGGATTAGTTAATAATACAGGGATGAATCAGAATTTAGGCCTTACAAATAACACTCCAATGAATCAATCTGTACCAAGATACCCAAATGCTGTCGGATTTCCATCAAACAGTGGTCAAGGACTAATGCACCAGCAGCCCATCCACCCTAGTGGCTCACTTAACCAAATGAACACGCAAACTATGCACCCTTCACAGCCTCAGGGAACTTATGCCTCTCCACCTCCCATGTCACCTATGAAAGCAATGAGTAATCCAGCAGGTACACCTCCTCCACAGGTTAGACCTGGTAGTGCTGGAATACCAATGGAAGTTGGCAGTTACCCAAATATACCCCATCCTCAACCGTCACACCAGCCCCCTGGTGCCATGGGAATTGGACAAAGGAATATGGGCCCCCGAAACATGCAACAGAATCGTCCATTTATGGGTATGTCTTCAACACCACGGGAGATGGGTGGGCACATGAGACCAAATGGTTGTCCAGGTGTTGGCCTTGCAGATCCACAAGCAATACAAGAGCGACTAATATCTGGCCAGCAACTTCCTAGTCAACAGCAGTCTTTTCAACAGCAAATGCCAACCTGTCCTCCCATGCAGCCTCATCCAGGGATACATCACCAGTCTTCACCACCTCCACATCCTCATCATCAGCCTTGGGCACAGCTTCACCAGTCACCACAAAACACACCACAAAAAGTGCCTGTCCTTCAGGTAAGCTACTTCCAATTAGCAGAAAATGTTTTAAATGACTGTAAATGTGTTTCAGGATACACAAGAACTATGGTTTCGAAAATATGTGTTTCTGCTTGACTCACTTGTTTGTTACTGGTTGTGTGGCTCTTTTGGTGCACAGAGGCTGAAGGTAGAATGAGGTTCAGGTAGCTTGCTAACATCTTTCAAGTAATTTTTACAGGATAACATTATGAATAGACTGACGTTTGATACAGCAACAGGACAATACCTGAATACCTACTCTTTTTTTCATGTTGGTTCCTTTGAGGGGAAAATGGAAAGCACATGTGAGAATTGTCATTTAAACTATTAATTTTTGTATTTGCAACTTGGAGAAAGAAGCGTGTGTTATAATGTGTTTGTTTTGGCCAAACCAATGGTTTTCTTTAAATCCTAAGGGAATGTTTTGTGGTTTTCAATTAAAGCTGAAATTTTTACATGTGAAAAAATTTCCAGCGTGAACTTCTTCAGCACCTGAGAAGTGATGGGGCAACAGTTTATGCAAGGAGAAGACAACAGATGTGAATCATAGTGTGAAATAAAGTCTTCTGAGGCTTAAAAGAAATGTTGAATAGAAGTTTTATTTTACCAAGTCTCTGATTGATCTGCCAGGTTTAAGTGGCAATGTATTGCTTCCATACCGTTGTTTTAACTAAAAGCTAAAAATGGTAAAACGTCATGATTGTAGCTTATCAGGTTTGACTACCTACTAGTATGTTAAACTTCAGCTGAAAAAGTGGCTTTTGTGATCTTCACATTTGTCATTGTTTGCCTGTGGCTCTCTCAGTCAGCATTCAAGAGGTTTTGGTATCAAATGAATAAGTGGTCAAGATATCAGAGGTTTACTTTTAATTTTTTTTTTTTTTTAAACAGTCAGTAATTAATACCAAGTAGCTCTGCCCGTAAATATTTGGAGACAATTGCTGGAATGCAGTCGTAATGATACGAGGCTACAATACACTTAATAAATCATAAAAACAGTTGTCCTAGCCAGTGTCCTGGGCCTGTGCGGGAAGCAGCTGCTCAGCAGTCCCCTCCACTGCTGCCTGCCGGCTGCTTCTGTTCGCTGCTCCACACAGCATGAGGTGGGTCTGGGAATCAGATGTATGCGCTACAGAGAGGCAGCTGCCAAGGAGTGGTGGATGGAGCAGCTCAGCAGCTGGGACGGGCTTCCACATTCCCCATGGAAGAGAGGAGGGGGGAACACAGGAGGTGCTGTAGGGCGGGGAAGCCCTGAAAGGGAGATCAGAGACTAAGCTGGGCAAGGGGAAAAGTACCCTGTCTTTCTGGGAGGGAGGAGGAAGCTCTCTTGAAGGGGCAGAGTATATCTTCAAAACCATCTTCTTCTTCTCTGCCCTCCTCAAAATTGGTATGAAAAACAGTAGGGGTGACAAAAAGAAGTATAAGATTGTTTTTACCTTGAAGATGAGAGCTGACGCATCTAGCAGGAAAAACTTGAAAGAAAATCGTAGAAATGGTAATGTAAGATTTATAAGACTGTAAAGGAACAAAAACCAGTGTCACTGAGATCTTTCACAACTAGTGATGCTGGGGATATGGGAGGAAAGACTTGTGGTGGACTGTGCCCTGAAGCTGTGGTGTTCTTTACCAGCATTAATTCCTTGTTTTTATCTGATGATCCAGCAAGCCTGTTTTTGGCATCAGAAGGTGGTTTGGGAGAAGAAGGTTTACTCATAGAATGGACAGGCTTGTTAAAGGTTTTTGGGACATTTTTTTGCCTTTAATCAGTGAAGAGGTAAAATTTAAACAGCTCCACCCTTAAATGAGCTATGCAACCTATTACAAGGTGCTGAACTGCAGATGAATAGCTTGAAGAAAGGTAAGTGCTGAAACTAAATAATTAGAGGAAAACCACATGATAACTCACATTATTTGATTAAAATCAGTAATTCAAACAGTTGTAGCAAGCCAAGTAAATTCTCTGTTAGCCTACTTCTGTAAAGTTTTTATCTGGTAAAAGTTATTGTTAACATACTTTCCCATTAAGTAATTAGTTTGAGCCCTGACTGTAGTAATGAAATTCTTGACAGTCAGGCATTTCCCCCTTGAAAACTGTTTGGATGAAATGAATATTGTTCAAGTCAACGAAAACTCAACTCCTCCCCACCCCCTGGGGAAAAATGCAGATGTGCGAAACCCCTCTTCTAAAGCCTGAATACAGAATTGGTAGCTTTCCTGTGTCATGGTTTTCCTTCCATGTCAGTAGGCAGAAAGCTGTTCACTGAAGAACAGTTATTTAAATGACTGGTTTGTTGTTATTTGTATAAAATGAATCAACAAAATTAATATAGTCAGTGAAATGGAAATCACTATGTGCTTTAAAATCAACAGAAGCCATCTTAGTAATTATTTTTCAGCGATTTGAAGCTAGCCTTATCATGGGAAGGCTGTAATACTTGTGGTTAACCAAATTACTGTTTTGTTTTTAGATATGTTGGAAGGAAAGTGAAGTTCTTTTGCTTTTAAGTTGAAAGAAATTGCTGTGTTGATTCCAAGGCTTGTTATTTCTTTTTTTGTGTGCAAAACTGCAAATTATTTTGGCTGGGAGATGAAGCTGGTGATTGACAATTCATCTCGTTTCGATTAATAGCTGAAAACTAGATGCGGTTTTTAGGACTGTGTTAGCAGTGAGTTGCTGGCTTCGGTGGAGTTTGCTAGATCCATAAGAACCACCCCAGTGCTGAGATGTTCAGTTGGTGTGGTTTTTCATGCCCTCCTTTGAAACGTTCTTCACCACCAAAGGCTTTTGGAAGAGCTCAGTGACTACGAGGTGAGAAGGCGAGTTCTGCTGTTGCACCACCAAGGTGCAAAGCAGAGAGTAGTAGCTTGCTTGTTTTCACAGTGGAGGCATCTGTGTTGGGCTCTTGAGCTTGTGCTCTCCAAAATGCTCGTAAATCTGGAGAAGGGTGAAAAGTCAGATGGTAAAGTTTGCAGCTGTTGTCAATATACCCAAAGTAGAGTGCCAAGTGCAGCTGTGGTGAAGACCCTAACTAAATAATTAGAAACGTAATAGGAGTGTCAGTCACTTGGCCATAAGTAGTGGGAGTCGAGGTATGGCTAGGCGAGGTTTAGATTGGATATTAGGAAAATTTTCTTCACAGAAAGGGATGTCAAACATTGGAACAAGCTGCCTTGGAAGTGGTGGAGTTGCCATCCCTGGAGGATTTTAAAAGGCATGTAGATGTGGTGCTTAGGGACATGGTTTAGTGGCGGAGCTTGTAATGCTGGGTCTACAGTTAGACTCAATGTTCTTAAAGGTCTTTTCCAACATAAATGACTTTATGGTTCTGTGGTTCTCGGGCAGTGAAACAGCAGGCAAAACCCTCTCCGTAGGAAAAGGGTCTTGGTGTTAGATGGCTGACTGAAAGTGTGCTGTGACAGTTGAAGAAAGAAATCGATAGGAATTGTTACGGAAGTAGTAGAGAGCAAAACAAGGATTGTTACCATGTTGCTACCTGTACGCTTGTTATGCTGGTGTGGCAAGTGCTGTGAAGCTCTGGGTCCCTTCCTCAGGCCTCAGAAAATACAGTAACACTTGGAAAAGCACTGAAGGGGGTAATTTGGGGGCAGAGGAAAGGAGGGAGATCGTGAAAGTCTCTAAACTTGTGAGTGATATGGATGGATGAAGAGGGTGAATGTGAAATAAGGGTTGTTTGTCACCTGCTTTTGTCTCCTATAATTCTTTTAAGGTATTCAGCAAGTTATCAGGTGGTGAGCTCAGAACTGCACATTAAGATGCTGATCTCTGAGATGTTGCATGGCAAAATGCATCATTGTTTGATAAACATGAAGGCACCACATTTGGCTTGGCAAGTCTGTGCCGTATATAAGTGGCTGAGAATTTGTTATTGGGTTGCATCTACTGTGTGTCTGGTTCTTGTACTCTTCCACACACTTTATCAAAGAGGGAAATATCGGGTTAGACAGGCTTCTGGGGGTCTAATGCTGTGCAGTTGCTCTTACATGTCATTATTTTCAGAGCATTTTTTTTAGCAGTAGAGGAAGTGTAGGAGTTTTCTTTGCCAAAAATAGGCTGTCCTGGGTGTGTTGTTACACACAACTTATTTACCCACAGCTACTGTGTGGGCTGAAGTTTCGAGTTCTGTTCATTAATCATGTTCCACAAATGCGATCTACATTATTTATAGTCAAACACAGGAGTATTTAAATGACAAACAGGTATGGTGTAGCCTCTGTGCCTGACTAAATGGTAGAGCTCAATGATGGGCACCAACAGTGTTGAAGGATACCAGGTTGCAGTTTCCAGCTTCTGGTGGACAAGGAACTCCATTTTGTGTGTGTTACGGGTTCACTGCCAGCTTTACCCTGCTGGCCTTATTATCTGTGGGCATGTGACTTTGCTTTAAATCATAACTCATAGCTGTGCTTGGTATGAACACATTCCTTTGAAGTTTCCTGCCCTCCCTTGCAGGGGAAGAGGCAGGGAAAGTCCTGCTGAGAAACCAGCTGGGTCACCCCTCTCACAGGCCCTTCCTGTGTTTTCAAACCCTGATTGCTGCCTCAGTTTAATTTATACTTGGATATACCTGAATGGAGAGGGATATTAATGAAAACTGCTGTCAACTGGAGTGGTTTGATGCAATATTTTAACCCGGCAGAGAGTAGAGGTTAAGTCAGTTACTTGCTGGCACACTGGAATGAAGCTGACTTTCTCCTGGGTATTTATTTTAGTGCCCAAGAGAAGAAAGAAGAGATTGACTCCTTACTGTCTTCACATAAGCAATTACCTTTCAACATCTTCCCTATAATTTTACAAAGTAAGAAATGGTATAATTTCAAAGAGTTACGATTTTTCCCGTTAATTAATATTCATAAGCAATTTCCCATATCTCCAGAGAACTGCTTTTTAATCCCTTAGATGTGTAACTTTTTTTACTATTTTTCTGTTGATAAGTAGAACAAGTTCAGTTTTTTTAAGAAAAACATACAAACACTGTTGGGTACTTACTGTTTTGACACAGAGGCTATTTCACGTGACTGCCCACTGGTCTTTTGGGGTACTCTATATATGCTGCATGTTCAGCAAAATTTCATGGCTGGTCCTAGAAATTATAGTTTCCCTTTTTAAGTATTCATAGACCAGCAAACTAGTGTCTGTTGGCAAGATTTTTGAAGCTGCCTGACTAAATGAAATCAAAACCCCACTAATATTGAACTTTAATTAACTACAATTGTATTTTTATATATAGACAAGCATGAGTGTATGTGTGTATTTATGTAAAATATATGTAGAAAACATAGGCAAAATCAGAAGTTGTGGGGGGTGATGAAAGAAAAGCTACAAAGAAAATCCACAGTATTAATTTAAAAGTAAAGGTTGATAACTACTTTTTTCTTAAAAGTTTGCAGGCTCCTGCTGCATTTTGCTGAGGATCTGAAGAACTCCTGTATTTGAGCAATGTTTGCAATGTAATTAATTATAATTTTCCGACTAAAAGAAAAGTAGACTGTAAAAGTGTTGCAAGTGTTGATGTTATTTCACCTCTGTGGAGTAGAGTAGTCTGTTACACTGATAACTTGATCCATCCATGAGCTAGTTCCCATGCAAGGGATATAATAATTAATATAAAATACTTCGTCCAGCAGAAGTTCATGTTTTAAAACTCCTCAGTTATATTCAAATCTAAATTTGCAATATCCAAAGACTTATTTCTTCCTCACGCTTGAAGAGGCTATGTGTGCTTTTGTAAATAATGGCTTCCAGTGATCCTTCAGTGAATAGGCCTTTGGGCCAAAGACTTGTAGTTTTGAGGTGGTTTTGCTATAAATTCTTTTGTCTTTTTTTTAGTGCTGGGGAGGCACAAGCAATTTCAAGAATACTTCTTCCCTTGGGTGCCATGATTTGACTATGATGAAAATAATTTGTGCCATTAAATTATCTGCTCTGAAGTTCTGGGTAAAGCCAGTTTGCAGCATTAGCATAAAAACACAACTCTGCATCAGCATTCTGGTTTGTAGGCTTAAGAGTTACCAGACTTGTTCTTCAGCATGGATATTTTGAAAGTCTCTGTGATACGTTGGTAACCTGAATGTATTGTTTCCTGAAATCTTTGGGGTTATCTGAGGAATCACATAACTAGAAATATTTTTAGATTTATGCTGCTATTCAGTACTTGAGTACAGTGTTCTTATCTGCTGATGGTCACTTCCAGTGGGATTTGGCAGTCGTCTTATTTTTCCCATGGCCAAACACATTCTATTACTTTATATTTATTTCAACAGATTTAAATCTGTTGCTTTAGAGAAGCTTTTTTTCTTGATTGAAGGCTGATAGTCTAATACAACCCTCATGTCAGTATTATCAGTAAGTTAGATAAACTTACAAGGGTGGAAAATTAGGGCAAATGAAAGGAGAAATGCTTGATTTTTTTTTTTTTTTTACATTTATTTTTTATTTCTTTAAATACAGTAGAAATCCTAATAAGGACCAAGTTGCAGGCAAAGTAATAATTTCCTGCCTTTTCATTATGGGTCCTACTCCCAGTTTTATGTCTTGCTCTTTCACATGGAATTCGAGGCATCCATTTATTTTTAGTTAATTTACCTATGCTGGTATCTTGAATGCAAGTGTCACAAACTTGCATATCCTGCCTTTTTTTTTTTTTCTTTTTTCTGTGGAGAAGAAATGTCTCGGTTCCTGCTATGATGGGACACCATCACTTTGAAATGTAATTTTTAACTTTAGCCTGTAGTTGTTTTGTCCCTCAGTTCAGTGAGCCAGTGCTTTTCACTTTTGAATTTTCACATTTCAGTTCTTTTAATTGTATGATGATACATGTATTGTACTAGTGATAATGTGGTCTGGATTTGGGAACAAAACGTTTGTTTGTTTGTTTTTCTCTTTAGAGATGACATCTATAAATATTTATAGACTTCTTTTGGCAATAGAGTTGTAAAGTTTGGTAGCTAAGGAGCAAGATTGGTACCCTTGAGTTTTTCGTGGTGTTTAAAGCATCTGTTCGTACAGATCTTTCTTTTTTTGCCATTAAATTTGCTTGGAGGTGTGGTTTAAAGATGGTGAAGCTGCTTCTTGGGAGCAGGGTAGGAAGGGTGGGCAGGAAGCAGTGATCAGGGAATGGGCAGTGAAAGGCTGAGCTGACCTGACAGAGCAGTAAGAACAGAGAGGAAATGGCCAGTGTTATGTTCAAATGGGGGCAGAGTTTAGGGAGTCACCCCACCTTTCCTCCTGCCTGAGTCACCTGCCTGCTGAGCCCTTGTCAGAGGTAGCCATTTGGTCCAGTGGTGCCTGTTACCGCTCTGCACGCTGCTTTGGGGTGTACCTGTGTCACTGTGCCGTGGGCAAACAGTCCACTGACAGCTTCCCACCATAGTTGTGTGCACTCAGTAACTCTCAGTATCTAATCTGCTTAAAAAAATAAATCCATGCAAATAAAGGTGGCTGAGGTCTGGGATACAGAACGTTTGCTCCTTCCTTGCATCACCATGCCTAATCATTGGGTGAACAGGCTTATCTGGCCTGCTCGCTTCTGGCCAGGTCATGTTCCCAGCATCTCTTTGCTCTGTGACCACAAAATCACCCAAGCTGGTGTGGTAGTGTGGGAGTGGGAATACTTGCTGGGGCAAAATGGAGACTGCCTCTTTCTCTGACCCTTTAATACCCTTTTCAGGCTTTTTAGTACCCTTACACAGCTCATGTTTTTGTAGCAATTGCCATCAGTAACCAGCCTTCAGTTTCTCCCTTAAATTTTGATAAATTAAAATTTCAGTTAGAAGTCAAAGCTTTGTCTTGTTTTATTGAACTAGTGACAAACAGATCACATTCCAACTTCTCACAACTTTATTTTTAGTCCACACAAATATATAAATGACTGGTTTGATTTCGGGAATGGTGTTTTGTTTTGTTTTTTAGAAAAGGATGACTGTTTTTCTCTTCCAACTGATGTATTTGCATCTATTTTGTTATTGAAGAGGTGAAAGAAGATCCCGTTTCTACCAAAGAGCTTGGCACAATTTTGTTGGGTGTGTGTCACGTGTGTTGAAATGAGGGAAGATGCTTCCAGTCCAGTCAATGAATTGTTTTCTTTGAGTATTGAATGGGATTTTTTCCCTTTTTTTTCTTCAGCACAGAGAATTGTTTAAAAGCATGAAAAATTAGAAATAAAACTCAGATTAATTTTTTAGTCATCACAGTATGACTTAGTGGTCTCAATGTGGGTTTGATTTATAAACTCTGGAATCAGCATTCTTTCTGATTTTACTGTTTTTCATACATCATGTTTAGTTAGAATTTTCTCAGTTCCTGGTCAAGGTTAGTGTAGCCAAAAATAGTGTTGCCCCTGATTATGAAGAGGGACATGTAGATGATGGGCATAAACTGTGTTATTTACTCAAAACCCAAATCCATAAAATTCCCAATTTGAGTTCTTACTTAGATATTTGTTACTCTAAAACATGTCACCTTGCTCTCATTGTCCCTCCTTCCGCTATTGCTCTGTGTTATAAATGCAGCCTAAGAAGACTATGACAACTGGTCTTTACAGTTCAAAGGAGGAAATCCTACTTCTTGTGTAGGAGTTTGGTAATTGTAGAGGTTAATGTGAGAGTAGTGTAGTTATATACAAGATGTGGAAGAAAACAAGTGGATCTCTGATTTTTTACTGTTGGGTTGGGAGGAATCTTTTGTTCATTTGCTTTTGTTCATCCTCAGTACTGAGGATCTGGATACAGCTCTTTCCTGTACTCCTCAGTGCTTTTACTATGTTAGCCTATCTTAGGAGACAGCAGGTCTTGTGTTACACTGAGCAAGCACAAAAATTAAGAACTTCAGGGAATGGGTTCATATTGCAAGGGTTGCTGCTGTAGAAACTAGATGTTAAAAAATCACAGGCTGAAAGAATGACTTGTGTTGGAAGGGACCATGAGGATGATCTGGTTCCAACTGCCCCACCACAGACAGGGATGGCACCCACTACTTAAGGTTGCTCATGACCCCTACCTGGCGTTGAAGACTTCCAGGGATGGGGCATTCACAACTTAACTATGCAACCTGTTCAACACCTCTCTACCCTCTGAGTAAAAAATGCCTTCTTAACATCTAATCTAAATCCTCTCCTTTCAGTTTAAAACAATCCCCCCTTGCCTTATCACTATCTGCCTGTGTAAAAAGTTCCTCTCTTTTTTTATAAGCCCTTTTTTTATAAGTACTGAAAGACCACAGTCTTTACTTCTGAAATCTTGACTTCTGGAGCTTGGCAGGTTTCTGTGGCATATTATTAACCTTTTCATTTTGGAAAATTGGAAGAAGTATTTGTCTTCAAGAATGCAACACTTATACTTTAGTATACAAAACCAAATGCATGTTTGATATATTGATATAGCATGTTGTAGGGAGTGCCAAACATTTATTTCTCATCTTCCACTTTTAAAATATCTATATTAAATGTAATTTTAAATATTTTGTTACATATAAACTTTTTGTTTTAATCAGAGAGGAAATTTTCATATGTGATACAGGAGTTCCCAAAAGGAACGTATATCCACTCACAGTAGACTTCTTTCTTATAACAGGCTGAATCATTTAATCATTTGAATCTGAAAAAGTTAGTCCATTTTAATTGTGCTAATTCAGTTGTGTTTTATTATGTCTCAGTAACTTCCACAATGAAAATAATATAACAACCACAGTAACTGAAAAGTTAATAGTTCCGCAGATTTTTGGATGTAATTTTCTTGTTAGGAAAGAGAAGAGAGGCCTCATAATAAGCTTCATAACAAACTTCCTGATGTCCAGGAGTCAATATGAACTCTTTTTTTTTCCCACTCTTCTTTTACGTCTCCTTTCTCTCCAGATGGCCCTCCATCCACTTGCATTCTGTTACTTCGTATCTTTTTTGGCGCTGCAAGACTCTGATAACTGTGATAATACTGTAATTTTCCTTACATGTGAGCGCTGAATGATATGAAGTCCTTTATTTTATTTTTGGAAGAAATCTTTCTGTACCAGCCAATTGTTGCTAAATATAGTGGGAGGCTTATAATACACAGTGCGTGTTTGAATTTAAAGTGACACCTTACCATAAAAAGTTAACATCACAGTTGGCTTGTACAACTGTATGAAATACGTAGTCACTAAAACTAGTCTAAAGCTGTTATTTGTATCTCAGTTTGTTAATGGGAGCTTGCAGTTGTCAGATGGGCAAGCATTGTCAGATGTGGGCATGGGAATAAACACCTGCAATACTGGGAGACTCCCTGGTTCTCAGTGTTTCTCTCAGCTGACCTCCTTTGAAATACTTGAGGTAAACTCGCTGAAAACCAGGTAATTCTGTACAGAAGGCATTAGACTGAGATTTGGGGACTTTTTGCTGACTGACGCAGGTTGCATGTTTGGTGTCTATATTGCCAGTATTGCTGTTGGGTGTGCTTTGGGAAGTGCTCTGCAGTGGCAGAGTGGTTCCTGCAGTTCCCTGTTGTAATGCACAACAAGGCTGAAAAATGTAACTCAGAAACTTACAGCAGTGAGGGGTGAGTTAAAGGATTGCTTTAAGCACATCTCTCCATTACAATACTACAATATAACCCAAAATCTAGACCTGATATTGCTGTAGGCATATCTGATTTAGGACCTGTGTATAGGGATTTTTACATTTTACTATACATTGTGTAAAGAATGGCTGGAGCTAGGATACAAAAGATATCTGCACTAAAGATAAGGTGTTTCATGGAACAGTGTTAATCAAATTGGCTGAATACCTAAAGTATGATTAAACATTATAATTAAGAGTTAACTCAGTGCAGATAAAGTTGGTGCTGAGGTAGATGTTTGTCCACAGAAAATCAAGTGTGGGAATTTTTTTTTTCTTTCTTTCTTTCTCCCCCCTCCAATTCTAATGACACTTTCTGATTTAATTGTTAGTTTAGCTCAGTTACTCGAGGAGCTGGGGAAAGGCCTACCTGGGACATGCCATAGCTGACATATTCAAAGGCTACTTTCATTTGTTACTGGGAATATAGAACTAGAGTCTGAGAAGTATCTTGGGCTCTCTGACATAAATGGATCTTGGGCAGCAAATACAACATCAAAAGGATTTTTAACAAGTCTGTGATTTCAAGCCCACCCTGTCATGTTGAAGTTAATAAAACAGTGCAATGAAAAGGCCATATGGAGAACTGCTGTTTTCTCACCCTAAGAGAAAAATAGAGTTGATTAGTGGCGATCACTTTTAGTTTTGTATCTTGTAGGTATCTGGTGAGATTTCTTTAAGTTGGTGTTTTCAAACCACAGTCTGTATACTTGTGAAGTTGCCTGCAGACTACTTTTTTGTAGTCTGGGAAAGTTGATTAAGGAGAGCAGGTTTATATGATAAACAATAATACGTGTATGGGAAGTTAATAGAGAGAATTACATCTCCCATACTGGAGGCTTACAGATCTTAACAACAAAAAAAGGGGGGAAATGGAAACTTGACAGAACAGAGTTCTGTGGTGTAATATAAATCTCACTTCTGAAGGGATCTGTTCAGGTTGGTGTCTGAAATGACAGTTACACTTCAGTGTAAAGCCAAGTGTGGAGACCTCCTGTTCCAGAAAAGGGTGTTGTGTGACCAGTACTGTTCAGTGTCTTCATCACTGACATGGACAGTGAGATCAAGTGCACCCTCAGCAAGTTTGCAGACCACACCAAGCTGAGGGCTGTGGTTAACACACTTGAGGGACAGGAAGCCATCCTGAGGGACCGGAAACCATCCTGAGGGACCTGGACAATCTTGAGAAGTGGGTCTGTGTGAACCTCATGAGGTTCATCAAGTCCAAGTGCAAGGTCCTGCACTTGCATCAGGGCACTCCCTGGTATCAATACAGGCTGCGGGATGAAGGGATTGAGAGCAACCCTGCTGGGAAGGACTTGGGGGTACTAGTGGATTAAAGACTGGATGTGACCTGGCAAAATGTATTTGCAGCCCCGAAAGTCAGCCACATCCTGGGCTGCATCAAAAGCAGTGTGGCCAGCTGGTCAAGGGAGTTGGTTCTGTTCTTCTACTCTGTTCTTGTGAGGCCCCATCTGGAATGTTGCATCCAGCTCTGGGGTTCTTGGCACAGGAAAGACATGGATATGTTGGAGCAAGTCCAGAGGAGGACAGGCAGATAATCAGGGATCTGGAATACCTCTCTTATAAGGAAAAGCTGAGAGAGGTGGGTTTGTTCAGTCTGCAGAAGAGAAGGCTCTGGAGAGATGTTTTTGCAACCTTTCAGTACTTAAAGGGAACCTATAAGAAAGATGGGGACAGATCTTTTAGCAGGTCCTGTTGTGATAGGATAAGGGATAATGGCTTTAAACTAAAAGAGGGTTGACTTAGATCAGATATAAGGAGGAATTTTTTTACAGCGAGGGTGGTGAAACAGTGGAACAGGTTCCCCAGAGAGGTGGTGGATGCCCCATCCTTGGAAACATTCAAGGTCAGGTTGGATGGACAACCTGACTGAGTTGAAGATGTCCCTGCTCGTTGCAAGGGTGTTGGACTAGGTAGGCTTTAAAGTCTCTTCTCACCCAAGTCATTCTATGATCTCTTCAGAAGGGAGTTTTATGTTGGCTCCAGATGGTGTATCCTCACCTGACTTGGAAGCAATGGGTTGTATAGTGCCACCTTTTTTGGAAAGGACACAGAAAGACTGAAAATATATACTAAAACATATACTAAAAATGTTATACTTGCTATATGTTATATTTGCCTTTGGATTTGAAGGGAACTGGGCATAACTGAACCCTTTCTGTTGAGCTGTAAATCTTGTAGTGCAAAGTGCCAGCTTCAAACTACATTTACTGGAGTTTGACAGGTGAGTATTAGTAATCCCGCTAGAAAAAGATTACTTTAGCCTGTGATACCTACCATCCGTGTCTGTTAACTTCTTTCATCAGATCACCTCTGTGTAATTTGTATCAGTGGGAATTTGCTGGTGGGTCAGGCAAATCCAATCAATGTTTTCATTTCAAGGAGTGGAAATGTGCAGATGAGTAACAGTCTGGGGTTACAGAGGTGACCACAGACCTCCTCAGTCTTCCACCCTCACCACCCTGGGCAAGCTCCTCCATACGGGCTTGGTGCTCTGAGGGGTTCCTGCCTCAGAAGCTCTACCTTGAGAATAGTTAGCACTGCTTGTTCCTCAGTTCCTGCACACTTTCTTGACTTGTCTGCATTCGCATGTCCTCAGAAAGGCAAAAAAGCCTTTGGGTGTAGTCCTTAGTTTTGCTTTGTCTTCTACTACCAGAATATAAACACTGCAGCTTCACAAAGTGACTTTTTGCATTTAAAGTGATTTTACTGACTACGTCTACTTGGATAATCAAAAATTATCATTCAAAACTGTGGGGACTGGTAGGTAAAAAGAATACTAGGACTGCATGCGAAGATATATACCTTCAGTGATAGAAAACCACCGGTTTATTTCTTGCAAGTCACAAATACAGAATTAAAGCTTGATTAGCGTATTTGCCTTTTAACTCAGGAATATGTTCTGTGAGTTGTAGATGCTGAAGAAGTAGATGCTTGTATTCACAAATGAAAATGAGAAACCATTATGGGGGGAAAATATATATCCAAGAAAATTCAGGTTGTAAGTAGCTGAAGTATGATCAGCAGGTTGACTTGCTCTTTCAGTGATTAACTGTGTAAGTCTGACTTACTAGTAGGTATAAAAGGTAAAACCTCTTCCTTCTTTCTGTCTACTATGTCTCTACATCAGTTTGTATCAAACTTGGCCCAAAACAAAGCAGTTCCGTAAACCACTCAATTGCTTAATGGGTATAGGGGTGGGAGAAGGGGTTTTAGATTGTAATTAACTGATCAGGAGAACCCTCAAAGCAGGTTATGGGCTTCTGGGCTGGGAGCTTTGGGGTGCTTTCTAGGGAAAAGAATTTTTTTTTTTTTTTTTTGAGGGAAGAATTTGTTCTACCTTCATTTATCCTCATTGATTCTGGTCTTTTGTATTAGGGATGTTGTGTGTAGGAAGCTCTTGAGGAAGAACAATTTTTCCAACATAATATTAGAAAGAGGTGGAATTCTCTCAGGAGCTTTTTTAGGTGCAATATTGCTGTTGCAACTTAAGACACGCCCAGCAATTGGATACAAGCACCCTCCTACACTAACCCACTCCTTACAAGTATATCCCCAATACTTAAATAATGTTACTTTGTAAATGAACAAATGATGGATGACCAGTAATTTAATAAATTGCTTACTTCTACTTTTCTCAAGTCTCTGTTGTCTAGAGTACTTGAAAATAAAAACTTCTTCTGCAATGTTCTGGGAAAATTGTCCAAACTAGGGAATAGAAAAGCTATTGCAAAAGAACACTGGGACTGTGGCATCTTTATTTAATAAGTAGCCTTTTCTGTTTTAAACAGCACTGTTGCATTTTCTATGATAGTCATGATACAAAGACAATTCCTAGTCAAGGAAAAAATGTTATAAATGCAAACATTTGAAATCACAGAGTTTTTTTGGAGGGTATCTGAGTCATCCTATTCATAGCTTTGATGACTTGAGGATGTGTGTGAAGTAAGGCTTATAAAGGAGGTAATACTTCAAGCTTTTTCTGACTATATTGGCCAGTGTAATTATAAAAGCTTTTTGGGTAACCATCCCCTTTTTGCAGGTCTGAAGATAAAATTTCTGTTACCAGAAGCTTGTTTTACTGCCCTATCTTAATAGATGTTTATTTACCAGCCCTGCTGAATAGATATTTTCTTCCCATAAATGGTTAATCCTAGGCATACTTAACTCTTTTCTGAACTAATATGTTCAATGTTTGTCATATTCCAAATTGCATTTGTTAAAATGCATTTATTTTTTTAAAGTAAACAAGATTTTGCTGTTGATTTTTACTGTCACCAGTCATTAGGAGCAACGTACACATAAAGGTTGTCTGGGACACTGAGTTGAGCTTCCAGCTGTCACAAGTACCATCTTATGGACTGCTTTTCGTAACCTCATCAAACTTCAATTTAAAGATCACTTGGCTTTTGCTCCCAGTATTCTTTTTTTTTTTTTTTTTTAAATTCTTACCCAAATCAGATTACTTTGTATGTTGTAACAGGCATCTGACTTTCTATCCTAAATTTATTAGTCACTGGTTTTATACCATACCCAATTTGCTTTGGTGCCAAAGTTACTGTGATGGTTTGGACTTGGCTCTTTGCCAAATGTCCAACCCCCTAGTAGTAGCCCCTCTCCCCCCTTCTCCCTTCTTTCTTCTCCCAGGGTAAAGGGAAAAAAAACTATGTAAAGTGAAGAATCCGAAAAAAATAAGCTAGTTATATAAAAAATATATTCTATGTATATTATAGTTAAGATGTTATGTATACAGTAAATGGGAATCCAAACACCTCCCAAAGGGCTAGGGAAAGGGGAAAAAGGGACAAAAGGAAATAAAAAGGGATACCGAATAGATATGCGCAATCAAACTTGAGAACTAGTAAAATAACTAGTAAAGCAAATCTCACCACGTCCCTTAGAAGGCAGGATTGGCAGACACGGCCAGCACTCTCCAAGCCTCCACTTGGCAGGTCAGTGGATGCTGCAGGCCTCAGCCTTAGATAAGCGAGACCAATGCAGGGACCCACTGTTCCCGAACTTTGGCAGAAGAGAAGAGGAGCGAAGGCCTCTTCTTCCTTCTTATTTATACCACGATTTATGTAAAAATCGTATGGAATACTGGGAACACTGCCCCTTCCTTAGTTACAACCTGATCACCAAGGAAGGCCTGGGTTAAAACCACCACAGTTACCCATCTTAATTATTTTTATTTCCTGTATTAGGATCTGCTAATGTTTTGATAAATAGAAGTCTGTCCAAAGTTAGATTCCCTTTAGACTTGTTCGAGGCAATCCCTACCCATGTCTCAAGTGTGACTGTTGTTGATGTGGATGATTAGAATTTTGTGCAGCATTGTACTCTGGCAGATATAGTTCCCTGGGAAGAGAACACATTGAGAGGCACATTGACATTTTAATTTTCTTTTCCTCATTGTACATCCCACCAGTTGTTTACAGACATCATATGGTTAAGTACAAACTACTTTGGTCTTCAGCTATACAGTCTTACGTTGTTTTACGTAAATATAAATGAATTCAAAAGAAATTGGGCAATAACACAGCACAAAAATTATAAGTACTGGAGTATTTCAAGTTTGGAAATGCATATGAAATGCTTATTAAATTTGAAAGGTTGCTACACTGATGGGCTTAATTTCTGTGATAGTGTTTTGAAGTTGCGAGGTGTCCACAAATTTCTGAGGATCTCAAAGCTACCATGGTGAGTAAACACAAGCTGCACTACTGCTACCAGAGACGCAGTTGTGTAATGCTTAAAGGACACCTTCCTTTGCAATAACATTTAAAAATACTAATTCCTCTTACTCATCTGCAATCCTCTTCCCACAGTTTGAGCTCAGGACCATAATGGAACCTATTATGGGGAAAAGGTCTATGACTCAGCCATTGAGCCATGCAAACTCTTGGCTTTTTTAATTGGCACCATTAAATCTTCAGTAGTTTTTCTCTCATAAAATTGGTGTCATTGGTATAAAATGCATCACTGCTGAAGATATATTGTACCTTTTGCCCTCTGATTTTCATGGTCAACTATAGGTGTTTAAAGGCTGGTTAGTCAGAGAGACCTTTCTAGAATTACTGCTTTTCCATAACTATTTAGGAGCGCACTGAAAACAAAATGTAAGAAAGCCATTGCACAAATTATTACTTTTTCAGGTTATTTTCCTTTTCTATTTAGACACAGGGGAGGGAAAAGGAAACACCTGCCTTTCCACTGTGTTTTGTTTTATCTTCATAGAAATTATTTAACCTGAGGATTGATTATCTTCTACATGACAGGATGGGAAAAGTTCATTCTTGAGTATGTACCCAGGGGAGAACTGGCATGATTTAGTTGATTTCTTTGGGGGGGGGAGGTGGGGTAATTTTTGTTTTTTAAGATAGTGGAAAGTGAACATGAAAAGAGCTGTAGTTTGGGAAGGGAGTCAGACATCAGTAGAAGCAATTTAAACACTGAAAGTTAAATGTTTGAATACATATTTATATATTAGTAAATATATATGTATATAAAGAAGAACAGTAGCTTTTGACTCTTCTTTTGATTCCTCTCATGCCTAATGTGGGACACCATAGAGCTCAATGAGGGATGTGATGAGACCATTCAGAAAACTGTAACTGTTTGTTACCATCTGCCTAGTCTACCTTATTTGTATCTCCAGTTAGCAAGAAGTCGTCTTTGGTTGTAATTTTTGTATATACTTTTTGAAAGTAAGTATCAAGAAAGAACTAAGTAAGTTACAGAAAATGTTCAACTATGTAACTTCATACACCTATTTTAAGTGATTGTGTGTACAGAATGATGGCAAGCTGTAAAGCTGGAGTTAAGAAAGAGCTGAAGTAGGACTGACACTACACGTTTCTCGTGCCTATGAAATAGGATGTAATCTGTTTATGCAACCATGTTTTCTCTGTCCTCTTTCTTCTACCTGCAGAAGGCCTTCTGTGATAAAGTAGCTGTTTAATTAGTTTGGTTTTGTTATTTGAGGTTTGGCCTGATAATTTGTTTACTGTATATTATCCAGTAAACCTGATAATGAATATCATGGAATCTCACAAAACAGGCTGACTTTTCCTGCAGTGTCTCTCTTCATGTCTTGGTAAAGAATGAGCTTTTTAAATGGTAATTTTAATCATAACACAGAAGAACTTCATCAGCCACTAATTTATTCATTTTCTAAACTCTCCTACAGTGTGTATTCTCCATTTTGTACGTATGAGTAAACCAAGACAGAGGGATAGGGAGTTACCCAAGGCCAGAGTGATAGTAATGGGCTTTGGGCCTTATTTGTGTGTGTTACGCTGGGCTGCATTGCCCCGATGCCGAAGCCTGTAGCTATCCTAGTAGGTGCTCTCTTGCAGTCATGGTTGGGCACTTCTCAAGAAGAGGGTCCATGGCAAGTCCTTTGCTGGAGGCTCATGTTAAAAAGAAATGAGTATGTAATTTAACAGAAAAGGTAAAAAACTCCAAACCATCCTGTAAACTGTATGAGCCAGCAAATATGGAAGTAAATAGGGAAGAGTCTCCCTGTATGTTAGAGATGTTATTGTAAAAGGTTAAGCAATAGGACATAAAATTTGTTTAATAACAACGATTTTTCTTTGTTTTCAAGTATTTGAAATACTTAAATAATTTAGACTGCCATTAAAAAAATTAAAATGTGTTTATAATTTAAAACGTGTTTTCTTAGCATTACAATGAACTTTAAATGTTCTTTTTTTCAAAGCAACATTACATGTTAACTATTTCACTTGCACAGTGACTCATAGGCCAGTGTCTGAGGAAAGCTTTTGAATTTCTGCTGGACAAGAACAGATTATTGTTGGATAAATATGGGTTAGGAAGGTCATTTCGACTTATTTGGGACATCTAATAGAAATAAAAGTGATAGTGGCACTGGGATTTTGGAGTTCCTTTTTTCTCTCGTGATGCGGTGGTACTTTGTGACTATAGAAATGGCATTTAGAATATCAAAACAAAAAGTTATAATTTTAAATTATGACTGTCCTAGTACTGAGTGTGTTTACTTATGCTTTGAAACAGCAGCAGTTAAACACTTTGAGGTTTGAAGTAGGCATAAACAGTAGAGACAGATTGATTGAGATAATATGGGACATCATCTTATGATATCAGAAAACATTTACTAAATGTGGTCTTTTGGGTGAAATTCTGAGATCAGGCCCTTTTAATCGGAAGTCAGCCAACTTAAAGATTAGAATGATTACGTAAGAAGAAAAAAAGTTGGTTTAGACTGATTTAACTTTCATTCCTAGGTAGTTCCTTAGTATTTTACGGCATTAGAAGTCCACATCAGAGAATTCTGTGTGGTTTTTAAAATTTGTAGCAGAAAAGCCTTGAGTACAAGTTGTAGTCTAAAAAAAAAAAGTCACCAGCTCAGCTACTGAATCAAAGGGAATTCATCTTTTGTGGTTACAGTACAACTTCATCTTGCAGAGGAGGAAAATGGAAAGGGAAGAAAGAGTGTTCTGTGAGTTAATAAAAATACTTAGGAATGGTATTGTGGAAGTATCATGGGACTGTAGTGGGACCTCCTTTCCAGGGACATGAGTGAAAACTCAAGTGTTATAGTCCTTTTCATATCTATTGAAATCTTAAACATCTAAGGCCATTGCCCTTTCCTTGAGCTATTAGAACATATATATATTTATACTTTGGGGGAAAACTTGTTCTTTTTTTGATGAGGGCTTGTAGATAGGAGATGTAATAAAGTTCTTTAGTAAAGGCATTCTATGATTAGCATCCTCTTTTTACCAGCCTTGTAATCTGAAGCACATTTGTCATTAATCTGTGACTGATACATTTTTTTTATATGTGCAGGCTTCTGAAACATGGATGGTTAGCAAGTCTAGAAGCTGATGAGGAGAACTTTTGAAACAAAAATGCTGGGCTTTTGCTTTCCAAGGTATATAAGGAAGGGGTTAGCAAAGTGATAGAGAAGTTACATCTTACTTGAAGTCTTGCTAGTGTACTGGAACAAACACCATATGCTGATAAATGTAGTGACCTAAAAATACATTTGAAAGCATTTTGCTGGGGGTTGCTATATCTTACTGTTTTATGAATGTATGAAGTCTGTCTCTTCAGTCGCTGCCCTCATTCATGTCCGTGAGTGAAGTCTTGGTGGGCAGCTGAGATCCCCAGTCTGCCCACTGAGGGATGGCTTTCTCAGAGATGGGCTAGTCTGATTGAAGACCCTTGCATTAGAGTGCCCTCAGAAGAGGGGCGAGAGGTTGCCCTGGAGCAGGTATGCACAGCAAAGCAGAGTGTGCCATGCAACAAGCCGTGCATGTCAAACCTAGATGTAAACTCCACTGAGTTTCTGTTTTCAGCCTCCTCCAGGAAAAACCATAACATTTGGAATTAAACACCTGAAATGTGTTTTGCCTAAAATCCAACTAGGGGGAAGGCAGGGTGGGGAAGAGAACATCTATTAACTCATAGCTTCAGGTAAAAAAATTACTTTAAATGCCATATTGAAATTCTTCATCCAGCATTTCCAACTGTACATATAAAGTCCTGATAGATCCTGGGTACTTAAGATAGGAGAAGGTGAAAAAAAGTTATTCTTTAACTGACCTGTAGTTTCCAGATTAGGATGTTTTGTTTCACAATTATTATTATACTTATTTTAAAACCTGTCAGCCACTGTGTATTCCTTACTGTGTTCCACAGCACAGTTAGTCTACATATTCCTTCTTTGTAAATCCAACAGCTTTCTTTTGTGTAGATTTTTCAGTGTTACAGAATCAAGTTCAGAGGGCCTTATAATGCCCACGGGTACATAGCAGAGGAACTTCAAGTGAGAACCTCATACCTTTATGGAGAAAAGGCTACCATTAAGTCCCCATTGATTTGCCCATAACTGGTGAACATGCAACAGAAAGCTGAAAGAACTGGCTGTGACTGGTCTCTTTCTAAAAGTTCCTGAGACTGGAAGATAACATCCTTTCTCGTGGGCTTGGTTAAGGTGTGAGCACACAAGCCAGGCGTATAGTTGTGGATGTGAATTGTATAAGGCTGAGTTTGAGGACTTTCTGGCAAAGGCATATTGAAAAAAAATACAGAGACACGTAATGGTGCAGAGTAATGAGACTGGGGCGATACACAGTTGTAGCCACATGGCACTTGCCTACTCCTGGTGTATTTCCCTACATTCTGTTGCAGTTTGGTCCTTTTGCAGTCTGCAACTTTCTCACAGAGGGAAGTGGAGGGGCAGGCACTGATCCTCTTCTCTCTGGTGACCAGTGACAGGACTGGAGGCATTGGCATGAAGCTGTGTCAGGGGAGGTTTAGTTTGGATATTAGGAAAAAGTTTTTCTCTCAGAGGTGTTTGAGCACTGGGACAGGCTCTCTGGGGAAGTGCTCACAGTACCAAGCCTGCCACAGTTCAAGAAGCGTTTGGACAGTGTCTCAGGCACACGTTGTGACTCGTGGGGCTGTCCTGTGCAGGGCTAAGGGTTGGACTTTGGCGATCTTTGTGCGTCGCTTCCAACTCAGGATATTCAGTGATTCTATGACTCACTGTTGAAAAGCATTAGTATTGTCCTTACAAGCAACGGAGTGGGGCTCACAGGACGTCCATCAGACAGGTGGTGCTTTCGTAACTTGTATTTACTTGAGTGTTAAGTGCTGCAGAGCAGGCAGGAGAAAAATGTTTCCTGGTCTGTAAATCTTCAGCTTAATTTAATGAAAAAAACCCACCCCAAATATGCTACTCTTCTCTCTGTTGTTGTTCTCCCTTCCTTAGATTAAAGTAAACTTTATTTGTTGTAAGTTATGAGAAGATGAAGTGTACCTTATCTGAATTCAGATAAAGAATACTTCATTAGAGGTTTAGCAAATCAAAAAAGAGGTATCCCTTCTGAATTTGCAATATACCTTGTATTTTTATGTTTTACATAGTATGTATCTCTCAAGTAAACGTAGAAGATAATATATATCTTATTACCTTTCACCTTTTTTTACATTTATAGCCTGTTAAGTAAGTTTTCCCTTTAACTTTTTTGGGGGTTAGAAGGGGTGGAGTAAAAAGTACCAGCATAGAAATGCTCTTGCTGTTGAGGCATGTAATGCTTTTACTATTAGTGTTGCTTGCAGCAGTGAAAACACAGATGGAACTTTTTTTGTTATCTGTGGTCAGAAGAACCAGCACTTGTTCCATGTATGCTGATCTTTGATTTTCTGTTTAGTCATAAACCTGATGCTGTTTGCTGTGTGTCATTGTGATTTAGATTCGACAACAGTAGAAAAATGTATTAGTAGAAGTAGATGTGATCTATTTAAGGTCCCTCTCAAAATGGTTTTCTAAGTGACTTTGAGTCTTCTGTAGAAAAAACAAAATTTCAGAGGACATTTATTACTGTAAATACTATGGGAAGACTATAAGTGCTTAATATACCAAGTCAGTCAGGACTGTTTTGTTGTGTTTTCTTTTTCTGGATAGGGAACAGGGTGTTTAGTTGAAATCATAGTTTGTACCAGAGCATCATAAACTGTGGTGATGGCGATACCAAATGATGCAGGGATGGGTTACCCTTCCCATCCCCATGTATTTGACATTCAGTAACTGAACAGAGGGAATTCTGCTGGCGTAGGAAGGAGGCTGCATGTGTTCCACAGTATAGTTTCTCTTCTCCCCTCAGGGAATACATCCTTGTGTTTCAAAGGATGGATGTGAAATGTGCCTACAAGAAAGAGAATGTTTGTATTTTACTATTTTGGAGGAACTCCTTTGCTTTCACAGTGAAGTTTAAGGGCTGTGGGGAACATGGAGGCAAGGCCAAGAGCAACAACTCAGCCTGTACATATGCTAAAATGTTTGGTTAGCCTTTATAATGCTATGCATTTAATAATAGCAGTTTAATTACTACTGTTTTAGTTGAATATGTGCAGATATTTCCTCCCCTATTCCCCATTTGCTGGAGGAGTTGAAGTATTGTACTAGGTCATTTGGAGACTGTTTCCCCCTTACATGTTTTTTACTGTGTGACTCCCTCATCTTGCCTGGAGATGAGCAGCCACTGCCTTGTTTTAGAGGGATTGGAAAAGACTGTTGGTAAATCTCCTGGATATTCTCTAGTAAGGACTATGTATCTTGATAGCTGTGCTTGGGTGTAACATCACAGACAACTTCACAAAGAAAATACATACATTTTTAAATGTGGCAGAATCAAAGAATTGTTAAGGTTGGAGAAGACATTTAAGGTCATCAAGTCCAACAATCAACCTGGCACCTCTGTGTTCACCATTAAACCTTGTCCTCAAGTACGATACCCACAAGTTTTTTGAACACCTTCAGGGATGCTGACTCCACTACCTCCTTGGGCAGTCTGTTCCAATGCTTGACAACCATTTCCGTGAAAAAAATTTTCCTAATGTCCCATCTAAACCTTCCCTGGTGCAACTTGAGGCCATTTCCTTTTGTTCTGTCACTTGTTATCTGCGGGAAGAGACTGACCCCCATCTCACTACAGCCTCCTTTCAGGTAGTTGTAGAAAGTGATAAGACCCCTCCTGAGCCTCCTTTTCTTCAGGCTAAACAGCCCCACCTCGCTCAGCCTCTTCTCATAAACCTTGTGCAGCCCCTTCAGAAGTAAGGTGTAAAGATGCTCATAGACCATTTTACAGGTGGACCCTTGCTGGCCCGCCAGTCATTCTTTTCATCTGTAGTATAGACTGCATGGCATGAACTCTGCAAAACTTCTGTGGTAAAAGACGTTGGCATGTTTTGGCACGTCTTCTGCTTGATAATGGAGTGCACACAGAAGTGAAGATTCCTTTGACTGTGGCCGTGCAGGGAAGGCAAGCTTGAGGTATACAAGCTGTCAACATTGCTCAACGTGAGCAATACAGCTTTTGCCAGTAGAATTCAGTACCTACTTGTCCCACCCTTTCTTTGTGTCTCTACAGCTAGAGCTAGGGAAAACTTGCCAAAATCATGTCTCCTCAATCATTGCTGCATATGATTACTGTAAAATACAATGGGATGGGTTTGTTTTTTGGATGGCCACATTAGTATCGTTGATATTTTGTAGTCTGTGTTACTCCACAGAGTACACGACCAGAAAACAAATACTTCTAATACTCTACCTGTGCTGAGACTCAAATAAGAAGCTCTGTATTGTGCATAGCATGTTTTTACTATTCCAAATACAGTAATTGGGTGATATTTTCAGCTCGACCAAATAAGCAAAGATTGTACTTTTGCTGTGGTGGCAAAGGACATTAAGATAAGTTTTAATTGCTTCCACTCCACTGTCAGGATACTGCTGGCATCAAAATTCTAGTTGTTTTGATTCAGAGTTTTTAAAAAAGCTTTGAATCAGCAAGTTATAACTTGTTAGTCATTGTACCTGTTTTTTAACAGGTTTCCAGTAGCAGTAACAGCACGCAATGACTTAGAATAGTCTTAGAATATTCTGTTTTCTCCTGAGACTTGCTTAAGAAATAAAATGGTTTTGCAGCAGCACTTCACTAAAACCTTAACTTTTATCATGCACAATGATTTTTAATTGTCAAATTATGTCTTGCTAGGAAGGTATTAATAGAACTTCTGTTTTCCATACACTTTCATGTGTGTTTTGTGGAGGTATGTCAAGAAATTTAGATTCCTGTCAAGCCTATTTGTAAAATAGACTTCTTTCATTCTCATCTAGTGTCATATCTTTCCCTTTATTGCACAGATCACTGACAGCACTTGTTGGTTTATAAATGCCAGTTGTCACTTTGGAACTACAATTTTCTTAGAGGGGTTTCTGAATTACTGAGATACCAGTTGTTTCTTAACAGCATCATATTCCCCAAAGTATTTTGAATTTAGTAATAAGTATTTTCATGTAGTACAGTAAAAGAGTCATATCGATCTCCAAGGCAGTAGTTTCACATGAAAGGGAAGGGATCATCCTTCCTAATGAAGGAGAAGAAACTGATTGATAAAACAGAGTTTTGAAAGAATTACAGCTGTGAACATAGCATGTTTCTGGACTTAACTACTATAGGAAAAAACAGTTGTACTGCTGTTGAATGTAGGTATTGGCATTTGGTTGGAGTTTTGGAGGTGGTGTTGATTCCTGTTTAGTTTGGAGTTTTTACTGATATGTGAGCTTTGCATGTGGACAGTGTCTGAAAAGTATTTACAGAGCATTATAGAAGACAACTCATGCTTCAGATTGAGAAAGCACTGAGAGGCCTAATGCTGAAAGTGTTGGTGAGACAAGTTGAGAATTGCAGGGGTAAAACAACATATAGAGACATGATGCAGAAACTTTCCAAATTATTAGTTTGGAGGATAGTCAAGATGAGTAGTTCATTCTAAATAATACAGAGGGTTGATGAAATCTTTCATTAACCTTTGAAATAAAGAACTGTGGAGTGATTTCAACATGTGATGGTTTTTAACATCTTTTGGACTATACCATCAGGAAGGATACAAATTGAAAATTAATTATCTCAGTGGCACTAGATAAGGCTGCTGCCAGAAGCAATGCTGTTGTAGTCTGTCTTCTGTTTTAAAACAGTTTTCTTTGGTCACAGGTTGCTGTTTTTAACTTTTCCAAAGCAAAGGTGATAATTTAACAGGGCTGCAATTAAGAATATTCTCTAATGATTTACCTAAAATTAAATCATCCATTATCATATTGGAGAGGTTTGTATTTTGGAGTCAGTGGGAGCTGATTGAGGACTTGCTTTACTGTTAGACAACTTAGTAAACCAAACTTTTACTAGAATATGTAAATAAAGTGTAGTTATCATAAATCTTTATTAAAAGATGGAAAAGACCAGGGAGTCTGGAAATAGTACCCATGAGGGAAATGAAAGTAGTCCTGGTAAAAAGCGCCTTTGTTTTTTTGTTCATTTGGTGCTGATGTTTAAATTTCAAAAAGTTAGCTGAGTCATACTTTGCTGCTCTTGCTTCATACTTCTTAAAGCTCAATATTGGCTCAAGTTGCTGCTCTGCTGGGGAAGTGACACTCAGCTGCTTTCAGTGCTTAAGTACAGTTGATTGTGGTTCAATCCTTGTTCAAGCAACAGAAAGACTCTCCTCCCTAACCTCCCTCCCTGCCACTCACCCTCACTGGATTAATCCTACATCCTGTCCATCTTGCTATTTCACGTAACCGGCCTGGTATGAAACAGCTCTCTGTGCTTTGGGTTGCAGAGAATGAGCTTAGCTCTGAACATGTAAGCGGCTCCAAAACGCAAGCATGAAACGCAGGCAGCTTCGATTTTTAATTTTTCAAGTCTTAGCATGTTTGGAAGCTTAAAAATAAGTTTGAATTCCAGAAAAGTGAGATTTTTGCAGTCGAGAAACAGTTTCTCCAATAGTGTTTTAATTTTTTTATTTCCTTGGATGTTGTTGGCTCCTACTGACAATGCAAAAGCATATCAGCATGCTGGGTAGCCTGTTGAGCCGCAAATGATTTTAACTCTTCAGAGCTCCTGAAGAATCTCTGTTTCACTCTAATATGCTGTGATCTGTAGGAGTGTCCTGCATTGTGATATTGCATGTTAATAGCATTGATTAACTGTCAAGTAGTGAGAACTGATGAGAAAATGTCCATTGTAAATTTGAATGGTATTACTGAAGACTGTGCCGTGCTGCTGGTTAGGGAGGTGACTAGCCCTGGTAGTCGCTGGTAGGAGTATTAATGTGAGCTCCAGGTTTTTTCGCATGATTAAAACAGGCCATCTGTTCTTTGTTAAATGTTTACAAAAACAGCTTTTCTCTAAAAGATTTAAAGAGATGTGGGTCTAGTAAACAAAGCAATATTTTTGAGCACCTTTTTCACCTTATTTCAAATAATACCAAAAATAATTCTGCTGCAATATCAAATAGGATGAATACCTATTTGTGTTTAATCTTCACTGGTTTCTTTCCTATAGAAGATTAAATTCTGTACCAACATGCCAAATTATGGCCTTATTATTACTAAAAGCAGCAGAGAAGTGATTTCTGTGAAGTATGCAGATAATTTTGTTTAATCTTTTGTTAAAACTTGTAATATATGTATTTCTAAAATTTTATAAATGGAAATTGGGGTTCTTTCATTTAAAATTGTGACCCTGTAACTAGAGCTAATCCTTTGTAGATTTAAAGTAGAACTATTTGAAATAATTCCCTGTGGTAGGCTTAATCTAATATTTACTAGTGAAAGCTTGTTGTTCTTCCTTTTCTACCCACTTAAGAAAGAGCAGACAACTGGTTTGGGGTAAGAAAATGCATCCTTCAAGCTACTTCCCATCTCCTCACTAGATTTGTGCTGCTCCTACACAGCTTCACACTAGGGAGCAATGTGGGGTTGTCGGTTAGGGATAAACCGTTTTAGCATATTGCAAAAGTGTAGCCACAGAACTTCCTAGAAAAATAAATGTACTCACAACTATTTCTTTGAAAGAGTGCTACAATTTAGAAAATCAGATATAGGTGACTTACAAAACATGCCAAACTGCAAGGGGAGTGGCATGTGGCAAAAGTACTGCATTTTCAAGTAATGGGAAATGCAACCAAAACCTAGTTAGGGCAGACTTGGCTTTTTGTAGCTTAATGTTTCTGAGATTGTGAATGATATAAACTGAAATCATAGTATTTGTATGCTTGGCAATGCACATAACTTGGTAGTGTAAATAAAATGCAGTAAGTTTGAGGTTTTTTTAGTATTTGTTTCAAGCATAACATTTAAATCTAATGTATTGTCTAAGTTGTTTTAGAGCCTGAAAATGACTCTTGTGGATAAGGTTCGTGAGGAGTAAGAATCTGAATTTTCACAGGATGAGTGAGTTTACTGCGTACTGCAGTGTGGCAGCAATTGCTGCCATTTTCTATGCTTTACCTTCTGGTCAGGCCTTACATTAAAACTACAAATGTCAAATCTTGAAGGACTGGAAACACTCTTGTGGAGATTTGGAAAGCTTTGCTTTCAGATTTGCCTGTGACTCTGCTGAAAGTTGTTGTTCAGAATTCTAAAACAAATAAACAGAAACAACCCACAAGTCTTAGAAAGGAGACCAGGATTAATTTTTTTTGAATACTGAAGCACGTATAAAACCAAATATTGATTTCAGTGACACAGTCATACCACTAATGAAGGTGCAAAATTGAAAATTTTATGGAATTAAATTTACATGGCATTACTGCATTTCTTGTGGGTTTTAATATTTGTTGGCTTGGCTGTTTCATATACTTAGGAAGAAAAATAAATTAAACAATTGATTCAGATTTGTTCTAGAAAGTTGTGTCTTATGCTTAAGCTTCTAGATAGTTAAAAAATTCTCTTAGTAAGGCAAACAAATAATGTAGTGCCAAATACAAGGTACTTGCTCAATACAAAATTTACAAATATCGGAAAGAAAACTTTAGATTTCTTATATGTTAGACACTGCAAGTGAACAGTATTTTAAAAGATGGTGAGTATTATGGTGGACAGCTTGGTGAAGAAATTGGTGAAACTCTCACTTGAGTTTTCTGCAAAATGTGAGAGGCATGAGATATGAAATGCCAGATAATACAGAAGTATATTGACTGCCTTACAAAAACGTATGTTAAAAGTACTGTTCTGAAAAACAAGGGATGAGAAGTACTTACAGGTGATCTACACTATATGTGTGTTTTCCTACCTAAAAATGTTTGACAGTAGAAGTACATAACAGTCTGAGGTAGAGAGAAGACTGTTTTGTTCTGCATCAGAACAAATCTGAGGAGACATTCAATTCAGTTAAGCAAATTCAGAAGCAATTAGAACATTTTAAAAGATCTCTATTTTATGTAATGCATAATTGGACCACAGAATTCATTGTTACCACTGGCTTTCTGGGATCAGTGTTTTCTATAGAGATACCCAGGTTTTGTGAACTTTCCAGCATAGGGATGTAAGTGTTGATGGTGACTACAGATTTCTAGAACAGGTACTGCTTCGCGCTTCATGATAGCAAACGTGAGATGGGCTTGAGGTGGGGCCGACTGATGTTGGTGCTAATGCAATGGGTTCATCAGGTTTGCATTAGAGCTGAGTTTCCACTGCAACTTAGACCCAGTTGCACGAAAAGATATCTTAGTAAACAGATGGAGGGCAGAAACATGCAGAAGTTACCCTTGCTTAAGGCAAGGAAGTTACCCTTGCTTAAGGCAAGGAGGCCCAAACCTTCATTCTGTCAATCAGGCCTTCCCTCTTGTCCTGTCTCTTCCATGAAGAACTGTGGTGTATAGCAAGTACCATTCAAAGCTCTCCCAGGCAGCAGAAAAAATTCTTGTCTTCACTTCTTGGCAGCCTTGCTCCTTCTGCTGCTTGGGTAGCTTCTGAGTATGTGAGTGTATTCAGGGCACAGTGGTTTTATGCTACTGTAAAGAAATGCCAGAAGTAGATAGGACTGGTTCAGTTTATTTACATTCAGAAAATTGTATTAATGTATTTGGAAAGATACACATGCATTTACTTTCTTGTGAATGATGTCAAGAATTTAGTTTCCTAAATCTTAAGTGCATTTTTATTTAGAACCACGTGGCTGAAGTATATGTCCGGGTATGCCCATCAGTTCTTATGCTCAGGGATTGCGTTTGTAGTCATTTGTTTGCACACTTGCCACTTCTAAGTGCAGGTTGAATAAAAAGTGGAGAAAAAGAAATGTGAAGAACATCACAGTTACACAGGCACGGCTATTCCAAGAAGTAAAATTCTGATGTGCGATACACCTTTCTTCTCCCCAACTCAATGGATCAACCGTCTCAAAACCTAGGCTTTGACACCATGGCTAACAGGGAACTCTTCCACCTAGGATCATCCTGGCTTAATTTTTAGTGAAGAGAAACAAAGAGGGAAAGAAGGTGGGAAAATGGTCTGACCGTATATGTAGGTGCAAGAAAGGCATGAGTATGGTGCCATGCTATTGCTTCTTGAAAAGCACTGTTGTCCTGCATTTTCAACCACAGGCAAGCAGTAGAAGCAGTTTAGAGGTTCGATATGCTGCAAAGTCATGGTAGAACTTATACACCTTTTCACTGCAGACTCCTGGATCTTTGTGTAGAACAGAACCATTAAGATGAAAATAGTTGCTGATATATCCAATATGTTTTTAGTTCAGGCATTTGACATTAGTGTAGTTACACATAGGTTTTCCCATAGTATGTAAGTCTAGTGTAAACCTGATTGATACTCTGTAGAGACTTCGAAATAGGATGTTTATGCAGGTTCATAAACACTTAAGTTAGTTCTTTATCCAGTCTGGAGCAGGAACAAATCTGTTTTGAGTACAGGTTGGGAGCTGTGGATCTTTGACATAAAATGTAACATTATATTACATTTTCAAGTGGCTTAATCCTTCACATGCTGATCAAAATACCTCCTGTCACAGCTGAACCAATGTAAATTGCCTTGATTAATTTTTTATAAATACAGCCTGTGAATATACTTTATTTTCCTTTGAATGTCTAGAAACAAAATTTCAATGCAAGTGAATAATTTGTAGCGAGACATTAATTCTACTAACAACTACTTTGAAATATCTGAAACAACATTTGCTTTCCTTTTGCATCTATATGTTGGAGACTAAATATTTTCTGTATTTCCACTCTGTGTACAAGCTTTAGAATAATTTTACCCTTGACATATCAAATGACCATTTCTGGTCATTTTGCTACTGTTTTGACTGCAAAAACCTTTGTTCTTTACTGTTTACTGCACAATGTTTCAGATACGCTGAATCTTGTTAACAGGCTAATCTTGTGCTTAGTATTTTGTCCCTCTGTTACCTCATGCTCCAAAAGAGCAAAGTTTTAGAAATCAAAGTTGCAAATCTCCAAATTTGTTTCTGTTTATCTCTCTCAGCATTCTCCGTCGGAACCCTTTTTAGAGAAACCAGTGCCGGATATGACTCAGGTTAGTGGACCGAATACCCAGCTAGTGAAAAGCGATGATTATCTGCCGTCAATTGAGCCGCAGCCACAGCAAAAGAAAAAGAAAAAGAAAAACAATCACATTGCTGCAGAAGGTCCCAGCAAAGGTTTTGGTAAGGAGGACTTTCCTGGGGGACTTGACAGCCAGAATCTAAGCAGAAATTCAGTGGATTGCTCCCAAGAAGAGAAGAAGAAAAAGAAAAAGCCCAAGGCAAAAAAAGAACCGAAGGATCCTAAAGAACCCAAGGAAAAGAAGGAACCCAAGACCCCCAAAGTCCCTAAGACCCCTAAAGAGCCAAAGGAAAAGAAAGCAAAAAATACTACGCCAAAACCCAAGACCAGCAAAAAGGCTAGGTAAGTCAGGAAACTTCTATATGCGATCAGAGAAAAACAGTGTGTTTGTGGCATTTCTAGAGCATCTGTGCTAAATGGCGTGGGCGGAGAGGAAATCTTGTTTTATCGTTTGCCTTCTACCATCCACAACATCATGTTTTTGAGAAGCTTGGGCACATTTCTCTTGTTTGACTTTCCTGTTTATGGCTTCACAGTTATTTTAAGCAAACTGGAAAGGCAGAAGGTTATTTTTTCCTTTAAAGGCAAAAAAGTTTCTGGATGTGTTGAATTTCAAAACTGACTTTCTCTTCTCATTATCAACATTAATGTAGCTTTGACCAAATTCAGAGATGAAGGCTTGGAGTAAAAAGGTTTAATGATGTTTTTCCCTAAATAAAGAAATTAGGTTGTTGACCTTGTTGTAAGCTGTACAACCCTTACAAACACTATTTTATACTAACACAGCCCATGGGTTGTGCTCTGCAGTTAAAAAGGCATTTTATATGGATATTAATGGATCCTCACTGTCGGGATTATATTCGTTTTGCTGTTTCATGTAAAGACAATTTGCCTAGCAGAAAATTTTTGTGGATGAACCAGATGCTTGAACCCTGTTTCTTAACTGTTTTCATTCAGCCTTGTGTCCCTTTATCAAGATAGGCTTAAAATGCTACAGAGTAGTATGAGAAAGAATTAACTGCTGTTATACATGAGTAAATACATCACAGACAGTAATACAGATTCTTTCCTTGCCCCTCAAGTCCGTAAACGCTGTGTGTATAAATGCCTACTTGAAAGAAAATAGAGAGGGAAAAGACATTAAAGCTCAAATTTTTTTTCCATTTGTACCTAGAATTTCTTACAACTGTTCTGAATTTGTTCCAAACATCTGAATATGTTTTTCAAGATGTGGCTAGCGTTATAAAATATAACTTCCAGATGGAAGCACAGCCAGACTTGGTTAATCCAAATCAGTTTGCAAAACCCATTTGTATTAGGGTTTAAAAATTGCAGTTAATGAATCAGCTTTGCATATATTCTACAAGATTGACTATTTATTGGGTAAGTTTGATCCAGCTACATGGCTTAACAAGGCATGGACACTAAGATGTTACTTGCTCTTTTAGCAAGAGGGAGAAGTTTCAGTGTTAGCAGAGACAATGTTTCCTAAAGAACTTACAAACACTGTCTTGTAAAATCAAGTGTTGTCATGAACAGGTTATGTTAACTGATATGTAAATTACAGTTATCAGCCTATCCTTATTGCAGAAGTTACTTTGGCTGTGTAGCAGACTCTATTAAGGATGGGGTTTACATATGTAGCAGCAATTCACAGCTTAGAAAAAAGGTTATATATCACACAGTATATATTTTTGCCACCAAAATACTGTATCAGCTAAAATAACCTTTTCACAGATTCACAAAATATTGGGGTTGAAAGGGGCCCCTGGAGATCATGTTGTCCAAACCCCCTGCTAAAGGAGTTTCACCTACAGCAGGTTGCACAGGATCACATCCAGGCAAGTTTTTAATACCTCCAGGGAAGGAGACTCCACACCCTCTCTGGGCAGCCTGTTCCAGTGCTCTGTCACCCTCAAAGAAGTTTTTCTTCGTACTCAAGTAAAACTTCTTGTGTTTCAGTTTGTAGCCGCTGCCCCTTATCCTGTCAGTGGGCGCCCTGAGACTCGCTCAGTTGGTTAAAACTTGGTGCTGATAATGCCAGGGTCATGGGTTCAATCTGCTACAAGGACCATTCACTTAGGAGTTGGATTTATCATAGAATCATAGAATCATAGAATAGATTGGGTTGGAAAAGACCTCCAAGATCATCAAGTCCAACCCCTGATCCAACTCCAATTACTATAGCATGGCACTAAGGGTCACATCCAATCTCTTTTTAAAAACCTCCAGGGATGCTGAATGACTTGATGACCCTTGTGGATCCCTTCCAACTCAGAATGTTCTGTGACTCTGAAACATGCAACACTGAGCAGTGTCTGGCCCCACAGTCTTGGCACCTGTCCTTAAGCTATTTGTATGCATTGATAAGATCAATTCTCAGTTGTCTCCTCTCCAGGCTAAACAGGCTCAGCTCCCTCAGCCTTTCCTCCTGAGAAAGATGCTCCAGTTCTGTAGACTCAGGTTTAAAGGCTGACCAGGCTACATAACTCATGGTATTGAGCATCTCCCAGCAGTTTTTGCAACCAAAAAGTAAAAAGTCTTTTACTGCAGGAATTCTCAATTAGTGCAGTTTTACGAAGACTTGACTACAATGAAGCTTCGTTTAATAGACCATGGTTAGAAGGAGTCTGACTCAAAAACCATTCATGAGTTCCTGTGGCTGTGCTGGACATCAGACCTCTGAGCTGGTCTGTCCCATCCACTCAATCCTAATATCTCTAGGTGTGTCTTTAAATCTTGAGACACGCCATGCAGATTACAGGCGCCATGGGACATGCCATGCAATTAAAGGAGCAGTGTTTTCTTTGAAGGAACAAATCACTGCTTTCTTAGATGTATTTGTAGTAGAGTCTTTTTCTTCTTTCCCGTGCAACGACTCTCATCCCTGGGTAGCTGGGTGACTTCACTATTCTAGTAAGTACTAAGCCTGTATTGTTTTACCTGTGAGAGAAACATGTTCAGAGCAGCATTGGGAGCATCCAGTGTTCCTTATGCTTGCTCAGGAATGTGGAGAAAGTCCTACTTTTGCCGTAGTGGACTCATGTCTCTTGTCACCAAATGCTCTCTTGAAAACAAGGTTGTTATCGTTTTGTGGTCTTGTCAGCTTCGGTATCAAGCTTCTTTGAAGAACTTGGAGACTGTGTTGGGATGCTGTGCTGCCAAAGAATTTTAAATCAGTGAAAAAAATTTGCTTACTTTGGCAACATCACAGACTGGGGAACCTGTCCATTGACAGATCATTGAATCGAGTTTTTAAATAAATCAACAGTCCAAATGTTTAATCATATGAGCCACAGTATTTCAGAGGCATTAACTCTGGAAAGGAAATATTACAGTAGCTGAGATGAGTGAGATTAATGAAAGTTAGCATAGATTATGGATGACTATATAGAAGTAAAATATTTTTATGAAGTTAATCTCTGGCGTGTCTTTACTGCTTCTGCTCATATTGCTCAGTGTTTTGCTTCTAAGCATTGGAAGGAGTAGTGTGATCTTTAGATTTCTAAATGCTGTGTATAACTAACAGTTCTCGTTCCTGAATAAGCTGATCAGTTTCAAAAAGAGTTTTACAGTTACGTAAAATTCTGGTAAATAAATTTAGGTATTTATTGAAGAGCAACAGTTTTTAGATAGAGCACAGTGAGTCCTTGATAGTTAATTTTGACACAGGCTGTATTAGAGTATACACACAGATAAAATATCTGGTATTTAATTATCTTAACTGTTTTGTAATTTAAAATAGCTCATAACCCTGTTATTTTGCTTCCAATTTTGACTAAAAGTATAATCCTTTTATATAACAAACAAAAACAGAACCCCAGAAACTTTATCCTTGATATCTCTTTTATCTTTGGTGTAAGTTGTGACAAAATGAACATCCCGCTTCACTGAAGTGCACCTACATATAAGTCAGACTGGAGAATGGCAGATGCTGATTAATTTTGTGCTTGTTTGAATTGTGTGTCCTATGGCATCTTAGAAAGAAAGAAAACACCCAGATGGGCTGCTAGTATGTTACTCTGCATAGTGAAAGATCACACACTAATATTGTACTATTACACTTTTAATGGATATTAGCCCAATCCTTACAATACAGAAGGACAAATATAGTGGTGACTAGAAAAAAAGCATTTGGAAAACAAATCTCTTTTGGACCAAACTAGATGAGTTTTAAAGCAAAATGTAGGTATACCTAGGATCACAAGTGAAGAGTTTTCATTAAATTGTGTGGGTGCTGAGTATTATGTGGGCTCTAAATATTATGGAGCCAGCTCCAGGCACGTGCAAAGCAGGCAGATTTTTCCAAAAGTAGATGGACAAGGAAAGGCAAGTAATCCTACTGAACTGCAAAGTCATGGCTCAGATGTCTGTTCCTCCTGTGCCTGTCCCTGGAGGAGATGAGGACCACCTGTTTGAGAAGATCACGCTGCAGCACAGCTGATATCTCTCCCGCTGCTTCCTATGAAACCCTAGAGAGTGGCCACCGGTTATGGTGGGAGAAGCAGTAACTATTTGCAAGGGCCAAATGGCAGCTCTTTGCAGTAGTTCTTCCCTCGTCCCATCTTCTCAAAGCAGAGTGCTGTGCTTTGCAGGGCTGCTCATATCTGCTTCCTCCTCCCCACCCTGTGGCAGAGAAAACTCTTTATTCTTCCCACACAGAGCAGCAGCCTGGGATGCAGCATAGGGCGAGTGGGTTGCTGCTTACAAGGGGAGCGCTAAACATGAGCATAATTACCGCTTTTAGAGGGAGGTGGAGAAGGGCTTTTTGGCGCACAGATTGGCTGTTTATTGTATCGGAAAGGGGATGGCTCCTGGCTGCGGAAGTGGGAAGAGGCTGCTGTGTGGGGGAGCGGTGCGGACAGCAGGACGCAACACCCTGGGGAGCTGGAGGACAGGAAGAGAGGTCCCGAGGCAGTGGTGGTAGTTTCCACTCCCAAGGTCAGATCATCCTGAGCAAGGCAGGAAGGGGCTGCCTGTGGGAGAGAACAGGAAATCATACGAGATTTCCATGCATATGTCCACTGAGGCTGTTCCTGTTCACACCTGTCCTCATCTCCCTTCTGAACCAGCCCAGCTGCCTGATATTTACCTTTGCCTGTGCTACCAGCAGGCCTTGTAGGCTTCACTGTTACCAAGGGTTTTTAGTAATTTGGCTGACTTTTCAGGCTGGGAAAAAAAATTGTTTTCCTATTGTTTTTCCTACTTTAGTGATATATAAAAATTGGTAAAAGAAAAGTTTTGATTACACTAGGAGCCTTAAAAAATAATTGTTTTCCTTGGGTGATGCAGTACAGTAAGTCTCACGCTGCTGACACTTTGAGAGGGTGGGATTATTTTTTTAATTCTTTTTATGCTTTACAGTGGATGTGTAGTGTTTGTTTAAGACAGGTTCCAATCATGAATCTGTCACAGGGCAGTGTTCCCAAATGATAAAATAAGAATCAGTAATCCATCTGACTTATTTTAGATCACAGAACTGTAGAAAAAAAAAGTCATCCCAATCATGATAGTCATCATAAATTATACTAATAAACAGATCTATCAGTTACCCAGATCAGATGAAGTAGTTACACAGTGTAAACATATGGGCTAATTACTTCCCCTCTTAATCCTGCAAAGTATGCTGTGATTTTGGGGTTATTTTTGAGTCAGATGGTTTGGACCTCTAAGTTCCTCCTGGAGTTTCACCTGGCTCTGTAGTTGGCTGCTGGGCTAATTAACACAAAACACTTTTTCAGAGTTTGGATACCATTCTCAAATTGTAATTCAAGCTTTGTTTTCAGTTGTCCTACTTACTGTTTTACTCTTCAGCCTGTTTTTCTTGATGTTGTTTGCTTGTCTGACCTTCTGCAGGTTTTCCTCTATTGATCCCCTTTGGTCAGTATGCCGTGCAGTCCTTGGGGGTAAGAGCATAAAACGAGAAAGTGGTATTGGACAGCTAGATTGTAAAATGTCTAATCTGAAATGCCTGTATTTGTATCACTTGAATTGAGAAGCCAGTTTAACTGACAGTTTTGAAATACTTCAGTGATTTGTGTGTGGCAAATACTATTTATCCCAGATTTATAATTCTTGTTTCAGGACGGGACCCTATCTTGTCTCTAGGGGGAACTTGGCTAAATTTTGCATTCATGCACATGTAAAAGCAAATGCGAGAGATAGTTGTCTAAACATGTATTTTACAGTTCACCTTCCTTGTTGCCAGATTTGGCAAGTACTATCAGATGTGCATCCAGAGTTGATCATTGACAAGGAGACCTAATGGTAATGGCAAAGTCTCTAAGAACAGTCTCTAAGTGCCTGCCTGTACTTCCATGTGGAAAGATAATTCTGTTCACAGCTAACACTGTTCCTGAATGGTCTGCTGGAAACTAGAAAGGCTGAGTCAAAAGTGGGTACATTTAATTGTCAGGAACAAAACATACTGGCTCTGTGAGAAGATGCAGAGGAACAACAGTTGCCGACAGTTCCAGGGAGCTGGTGCTCCCACTGGCCAGGTGAAGCTCCTGGGCTGTGTGATGCACTGGGAAGCAGTGTGGTGTCTCACTCAGAGGGATGGTGCTGTTCTTCTATAGTTTATTTCTACTTCAGTTTTGGTTTTTTGTTTGTTTGTTTGGTTGGTTGGTTTTTTTTCTTCAAGGAAACTGTAGCTTTGCATTTAAAAAGAGCAATTCTGCTGCTGAATTTAGAACTTAAAATTCCCAGTGGAGCTGCACACGGGCTTTGTTCTCCCCAAGTTGTTGGCACTTTCATGTGTCTGTTTATAACCGGCCTAGCAAGTGAATTGATTTGAAACTGTGTCCGAATTGCTCCGTTACCGAGAGTAACTGTGCGCCAAAGCGCACGGCTCGGGGGTATATATAGGTCACGAAATAGTCATGGCACGGAGAGGGAAAGGTCTCACAGAGGCCAGAAAGAAGCCCGTGTCGGGGCAGACCTGCCCGCAGCGCCGGGGTCTTTGTCTGCGCCCGGCCGGCGGGGAGCGCAGCGCGGTCGGTGGGTCGGCGGGCCCTCGTTAGCACTGCCCGGCGTTTCAGCGGGCTGGTGTTTTATCCCGCGTAGCCCACGCTATTCTTCCCGGCTTTAAGCCTGTTATTCACAGGCGGCCGTGCACCCGGGGCACGGCACCGACGGCTGAGCTTAATTGCTCGCCCCGCTCCCGATTTACGGGGGTCAGGGGCGAAAGGCGCCGGGCTGTCAGCGCGTTTCACCTGGTGGCGACCCTCACCTTTGATTTAAAGAAGTTCGAGAAACGTGTTAAGAGCGTTTGGTTTTGTTTGGTTGTGGGTTCGTTGTTTTTGTTTTAGGTTTGGTTGTTTTTTTTGTTTTTTTTTTTTTTTGTATGTGTGTTGCCTTTTTTTTTTCTTTTTTTTTTTGGAAGCGGTTTCGCGGTGATTTGATAAAAGGCGGGGAGGGGGGTGCCTGGGCTGGTGGGGGGGTTCCCGTGCGGCGGCCGCGCAGGTGCCGGGAGCGGGCGGGCGCTGATTGAGGGAAGCAGATGGCAGCGCTCGGTGGCCGCCGGCCAGCGGAGCAGGTGCTGGTCACGTGGCCGCGGGTTGCCGGGGCGACGCCAGCGCTCTCGGCGTGCGGATGAAAAGGCGAAGGGGGCCCCGCTTCAGCTGCGGCTTTTTGTGCCATTGGTGGCAGCCAGAGCGGAAACAAGCGCCGGCGGGGAGGGAGGGGAGCCCGCCGGGCACCGAGCGATGGAGGGGAGGTGGGAGCGAGGGAGGGAGGGAGGGACGCGCTGGCCGGCCCCGCCGCCCATCGGGGCTCGTCCTCTGCCCGCGCTCCTCCCGCCCTGCCGAAGTCTTCCCCTCACCCCCGTGCTCTTTCTGCCGTGTCAAACTCTAACCCCCTCCCTCCAACCCCCATACCGCCTTTTATTATTATTATTATTTTTTAATTGTCGCAGTTTCACGTGGGTTTTTTTCCGAGCTGTGTCGCTCCCTCTTAATTTCACGGAATTGCAGAATTGTCAGGGTTGGAGGGGACCTCTGGAGTTCATCTCGTCCAACCTCCCTGCCAAGGAAGGGTCACCTAGAGCAAGTTTCACCTAGAGCAGGTTACACAGGAACGCATCCACGTGGATTTTGAATGTTTCCAGAGGGTGAGACTCCACGACCTCCCTGGACAGCCTGTTCCAATGTTATGGAATATAAAAAAGTTCCTCCTCATGTTGAGGTGAAACTTCTCGTGTTTTTGTTTATGGCCATTGCTCCTCATCTTGTCACTGGCCACCACTGGAAAGAGTCTGGCACCATCCTCTTGACACCTGCATTTGAGATAGTTATATGTATTAATGAATGACAGAATTGTTAGGGTTGAAAGGAACCTCTGAGATCATTTAGTCTCTAAACAGGCCCACCTTCTGCAGTCTCTCCTCATAGGAGAGATGCTCTAGCACCCTAATCATCTTTGTGGCCCCAGTAGCTCCTTCTCTTTCTTGTACTGAGGGGCCCAGAACTGGACACAGTACTCGGGATGTGGTCTTACTAGGGCCGAGTAGAGACAATTTTGCAAAAATATAAATTCATGTTCAAAACTCAAAGCCCTTTCACATGTAATTTTTATTACGTCTATTTTTATACGTTTATCATGTCTTTTTTTTTTTTTTTTAACCTTGAAATCAGCATTAGTTTAAACATATGCTGCAAAGAGACAATAATGCTGCATCCACGTTGTCCCAATCCCAAAGAGACATGTGGCCATATTAGGAAGTTTAAAATTACGACTCCAAAATGTGCTGTTGGTGGGCTAAAGTGCCAATCAAAATGAACAAGTTTAAAGCTGATGTTTAAGTGAGAAGTTACAAATCTAAAGATTCTGAAGGAAAACAAACCCCAGGCCGCATCCCAGGTATGAAATTTAAATTATGAGTATGCAGAAGCCATATAAAAGTGCTTGGTGACCTTGCTGAGTGTCAGGTACCAGCACATAGCTCTGCTCTCAGATGTCTTAGCACCTTCCCTCAGCAAACCCCTCACACTAGTAATGGGCTGTGGAGGGGCTGACCACAAAAAATGAGCAAAAATCCACCTCAGATTCAAATGCTAAATGTGCTTGAAAATGCTAACTTCTACGATCAATCTTCATCGCCATGTGAAAATTTCACCCTTGCAATGCCACAGATTATGTCAGTGAGTGATTTGGTGACAGTGTATTTAAAGCTGGATGTTGATACATAAGTCCTCACCCGTTTCCATGCTGCTGAGTGCAGCTGGAGGGAGACATGTGGTCCCAGTTCTTGAGGTGGTGAACATTTTCATGGGGGAAGAGGGGAGAAACAATCCCCAAAACATTCCTCTACTGTCAGTGAATATAGCTTTCTAATGTTGTACTTTCTAGTGAGGTACCAGCTGGGTGACTTTTCCCCCCCTACAAGCTGCAGTTGCATGCATGGAAGCTGTATAGGTGCCTTCAGAGCTGACTCAAAAGTGCCTTTCCTGCTTGGAAATAGCAGGGACTGTAGAAGAAAATGAATTTTGTCATTCAGTCCTTTGTTGTGGTAATGCTTACTATGGTTCTGCTTACCTGGTCTGCACAGTTAATATCAAGACAAGCACATGCTTAATCCTGTTTCTCTTCTCATGTGTCTGGTTGCCCAAACACCGCTTTCAGAAATTGCAGGTTCTGAAGAAAGCAGCTCTTCCTTTCCAGTCCCATTTTTAGCTTCTTGTTGGGTACACATCCAGTGTTTCTGTCTAAGGTATTGAAGGAAGGAAGTGAGATATTTGTTGTTAGGTAATGGGAAATGTATAATGATGGCCCATGTATTATTGATTTTGCAGTTATGTTGAAATACTTAAAGCAGTTGAAATAATGAAGTCAAACATCTGAAAAAAATCTCACAGATTAACTATTTTGTTAAGCACCTCTTGCTTGCATTTTTTTTTTTACAAATACTTATTAAAAATACCTCTGTTTCAGTAACAAGAAACAAGATTCAGAAACAAGTGCTGCGAAGAAAAAGGTTAACAAGGGAAAGGAAGGTTCGGAAAACTCAGATTTGGAGAAAACTCCACCACCATCACCTCATCCTGAAGATGAAGATGACCCAGGGGTTCAGGTAATGCTATCATTTGAGTTCAGTGTAGGCTTTGACAACTTAGATGTGTAAAACGATAGTTCTCATGTCTTTGTTACAGAGATGCATTTGGGTAATTTCTGTGTTGTTTACAAAGAAGGTGAGAACTGGAAATCACTGTGGTGAATATTTTACAAAAGCAAGTATTTGTCTTCATAATTCTACTTTCTAGTCTTGTTACCTGTAGATACGTGTAAGGTGCTGCTGAGTTTTCACACGTTCTCTTCTGTCACTGTTGCAGTTACGGTGCTGAATTTTCTGCTCTATAGACTTAATGTACCATTGTGAGGTCTTGCTTATAAGCCCGGTGTTACTTCTTGCATTCAGTTTGCAAACCTTCCGAAATCAAGAATGAGACATGACAAAGCAGAGTGTTGGAAATGTGCAGGTCAGGGACTTGTACCTACACTGCTTTTGAAGGAACTTTTTGCAGAACTGCCAGCCTAACGTTGGTTAATTGCTCTTGACCACTGCACACCTATCACTTATTATCACAACTTTTTTTTTTTATGTTAAGAAAATCTGGAAATAGGTGTAGAATAAATGACGAGTTTTGTGTGCTCTGTCATTAGCTATGTTAAGAAGTGGTCAGCTCCTGACTTGCTTCTCCTGGCAGCAGTTTGAGTGTGCGCAAGAAATAAGAATCTCCTCGTGAAGGGGTAGAGGCAAATCATGATGGAGAAAGTATGAAATTCCTAAGTCATAACAGTGTAATTGAAATCCACTGCATTTGTCCACTGCACATCAGGTTGTGGATGTGTTGCTTCTGGTTATGAGAGATGTCCAGATTGATGACCACTTGAGAATGGTCAAAGCTGCCCAGTGAAGATGCTGGCAAGCGATGGTGTCCCACACAAACATGGTTTATGCCATTCCTCTTACTATTTTCTAGAAGGATGTAGGGTATAAGAAAATTTCAGCAATCTAGTATACTCTAGTTAAAAGCAGCAACAGAAGAGTATTTCTTTCCGATTCATTCAAGCCATGTATTCTGAATTAGAAAAGTTGTTATACCATGCAGACATTAAAATATTTGAAGAATTAAGTTTTCTGTCCTGTACCACAAATCTCTCTGTTTACAATTCAACATCTGTGCATGGTTTACTTGTTTTCGGTGAAGTGGAACAAAAAATTTCTCTTTTTGGAACTCAATTAGTGATAAACTTTGGACTTTTTTTTTTTTTTAATAGAACTGATAGGGTATTTGCATCACTTTTTAATTAAATGCAACAAAGTAATTCAGGTAACTTTTTCTTAAGACTTTCTCATACAGTGCATGATATACTGCACCCACGTTTCTTTGCATAAACCTGGGGAAGGGTTCCAAAGATATATGCTAGGACAGTTAGAATTAATAAGCTTGTTGTGCCTTTCTCAATTGCAATTGATGTTACACAGTTGTCTAAAACACAGCTGTGTTTTCAGTTTTAATCCTGAACCTTCTCTAAAGATATTATGTAGTAATGCACAAAGCGCTGCATTGTTATATTTAAGGAGCAGAAATACTTGCCTTTGTGCATTACCATGCAAACTTTATATATTCAATTAACAAGCCTATTACTTCTTCTACCTATAGATCAGTTAATGAATTAAAGATAATCTGATGCAGGTAAATGCATGCACAGTTTCTGATAATAATGCGTATCAATTGCAAAACTTCATATGAATGTAAGAGGAAACAAGAAGTTCATCAAGTCAATAAAATTCAAACAAAGAACTACCTTTATATTTTGGGCATTCTTTCTATTAGGTAAATGGAAAAAGAGATTTTTGGCACCAAAAATAATGGTAAGACTTACCTACACAGCCAGAAGAAAATTGGTATTTTCCCATCAGTGATTATGTAAATGAAGATGCAAATTTGTCAAGTGGTATCTGTTTAAAGTATAAAAATATTGTTACAGTTTTGTGGAAACCCCCTTAAGTTGCTGTGTTCAAGGTAGAAGCCACATCACCATTGTTTAAAAGGGTGATGTAATCTTAACCTTTGCTCAACATTTTCATTTTCAGTTAAAGAAAGAATTTCTAATTTTGTGAAGTGCATCAGATGCTTTAAAAAGTCGTGCTTCAAAAAGCATGACTAACTATCTAAATGTAAATATTTGGTTTTTATCCATGTATATTGACAGACTCAGGTGCCTAGGTCTGTTAAACAAGCTGCATAAGTTTTTGCATGTACCAGTGAAGATGTGTGGTAGCTGAGACAGTAGTGTAGCAATTCATAAAGGTGTTTTTTTAACAATTGATATTAAGCATATTTTTTTTTAATAAATATATTAGTCCACTGAGATACTTGATGCTCAGTTGACAGTTTCCTTTAACAGCATGTGCTCTCAGCTTGTCAAAATAATATAACCTGATGCAGACTATGGGAATTTGAATTTTATTTTTGTAGAAAATTATGCCCAGCAACTAAGCATCAAGTTGCAAATTCTGTTAAATGCATGCTTGTGTATTTTACAGATTGTTTTGTGCAGTTTTGCTGAAGCTTTCTCTCATCCTGGTGACGAGAGTGTGGGAACACAGAAATCATGTTTGCAGTTTGGGGTGGTTCAAGTTTTTCATTCTCCTCTATTAGTTTGGGGTCTTTTCCCATGCTGTGCAGCAGGATGCCTTTCTGAACACTGCTGGGTCAGTGGAGTGAGGAAATCGTATTTCATTGTGTTTCCCCTACAAGATAATCCTGGTACAACTGGGTGGATGTGGAGAGCAAGAAACTGTGTTGTCACTGCTTAGCAACACTGTGGGCTGTGCTGTGGAAAGGTGGTGTTTGGTTCCTGCATTGGCCATCTGTCAAAGTTTGTCAAAGATGTGAATGGAGAGGTGCAACTTCTTGGGTTTTAACTGCTTTCTGAGATAAGCTTTCTAATTTCTAATGTGGTTTTAGTAATGTTAAAAACAAGGCAGAGGGGAACCCACTTTCCAACTCAGAACTAGCATAAAGTAGATTTTTGCTTATGGTTGGGTCTTTTTGTTTTGGGATTTTGTTGTCGTTTTTTTAATTACAAAATTTAAGAACAGCATACAGGCAGGAGTTCAGAATAGCAGTATCCTCAGTGTAGTATTTCTACCATGGTGCTGTAAAAATTATAGCATTTACTACACACTATTTGAGTGTATTTGAGAAACACAAAGAAGTTTTCTCAGTTGTTCTGCTGCTCATCAGTTTTGTTTCTCATGAAAAATATTAATGCTTTCTATTCAGAAGCGACGCTCCAGTAGGCAGGTGAAGAGGAAGCGTTACACAGAAGACCTGGAGTTCAAGATTTCAGATGAGGAGGCTGATGATGCTGATGCTGCTGGAAGAGACTCTCCTTCAAATACTTCTCAGTCAGAGCAACAGGTCAGATATGAACAGATTGGAAAGGTGGCTGTAACTGCAGCATTGAAAGTTCAAATATGGACCCTTTCCCTGGATGATTTTCAGACATGATTGTCAAAGTATGCCAGAAGGCATTATTTTTTTACATTCTTAAAGAATATATCAATGCATGGCTTTGTTTTCAAACTGATGATACGCAGCTTGAAAGTTCAAGCTAAGTTCTTTGAAATTAATGGTCTCTACCTAAAGGATACCTAAACTGTACTGCTAGGAATCTTGAATTTACTTCTGTGAATTCAGTGGTCTGGCTTCTGTGACTTTAATAAACCACTCAAGCTTGTCCCCTGCTGCTAGGCACCATAAGAACTCCTTTATGAAATTACTGCCTTGTAGTACCCAGCAGGGTACACTTTATTCTCTGTGCAATGTAAATGATGGATAAAATAGTTTGAATACGATGAGGGGTAATACTGTACGAATGACTGTTGTAACCATCTCATTGTTTTGTAGTGCTTTTCCAAAGAACTACTTCATTTAGCTGATGACCTATTGGAGAATATATACATGTTCTTTGGTATTTCATTTGGCAATTTGTTAAGCCTTGTGAAATATTACATGTGATCTCCATTGTTAATTGTGTCTTATCAGAAAGAGAATTTTGTAGGTTTGCCTCCTGTTGTATTAGTGAATTAATGTAATAGAGAATTGCAGGCAGTTTTGATAGCGATCCTGTGGCTGCTTACACAGCCAACTGGAGTTTCTGAACATCATCTGATATTTAGACTATGTATGGTGCTGAAAGCGTGTATTATTTTAGGAGAGGTGAACTGCTGATGTGGTTATACCTGTTTATCTGTGCATGTCAACCTTACTGAGAGAACTGGAGTTTGCATTAGCTTTTAAAAATGGGCTTAAACAAGTACCCTTCAGTCCTTTATTACGGTATTAAATCTGTTTGAACCTTCTAAGTTCTCATGCTAGGGGGATAATGTCCTTCTGTGTATTAAGCTGCTGTTGCAAGATATTATTTGAAAGTTTTTCTAATAAAGGAAGTCTTTAAGTAACAAAGATGCACTCCCATAACTCTTGTATGGTATTTATGATGTAGGAATCTGCTGATGCTGAAGGTCCTGTTGTGGAGAAAATCATGAGTAGCCGTTCAGTGAAGAAAAAGGTAAAACAAACTCCTTTCCCCCCATATTTTTAAATAACCTAAGCATATTTCTGCTAAAACCCCTATTGAGTTCTTAAAATACCTCAGATATTCTAAACTGAAAAACTGTTCTGTTGAATACAGGGGGTTCCCTGAAAGTGTATTTAGATAGTATGCTTTTGGATGGACATACACAAAACAGATTGTTTAATCTTCGACTCATTTCTTGCGTTTTCTTGGATGAAAATATTTATTTTTGCAAATATACATATCTGGGTGAAATCTGTGGTGCTCTTCACTTCAGAGTAGGAGCTTGTGAGAACGCTCCTGCAAACCAGGTTTCTGCTATTTCTACCCTTGCCCGTGATTTTTGCGTCTTTTGATTATGGATGTGCTTAACAGCTAAAACCAGATTTACCTGTGATCAAATATGTTAGATGTATAGGTGATTTATATCTTCTTGTCAGTATGCTAAGATGGGGAAAGAAACACTCAAGTTCAGTGAGGTCCTCTTTTAATTCTGCCTTGGTTGCTTGTTACATTCTTATTTTGCTTACGGATTTTTCTAGTTTGCTTCACAACTTGATTGGCCTTTGCACTTCCAACAGTTTAAAACTCTGAGTAGGAAATAGAAAAAGAACTCGTTCCAAAGAGGGCATGATTATATTTTGTAGACTCTTGTGTAGCTAATTCCATGACTTGTACTGCGGTTGGACAGAAAATTGTCTGACTTACACAGATATAGTACTCACATTTATCTCAGTTAACCAACTATTTCTTTTCCTCAGTGGAGAAAGGAAAATGGCCTTTATTCATGGATTTTTTTTTTTTCAGTGTTGTGGTGGTTTGTTTTTTGGTTTGGTTTGGATTTTTTTGATCTGGGGGTTGTGTGTTCAATTTTATTACTACTGTCCTAACATCATTACCAGCTTTGTAAACCTACAGTCATGCAATGTCATGACTGGCTGTGATTCAGTCTGACTTGTTTATGCACCTTGCACACCATAAAAACTTCTAGGGCTTCTTTTTTTTTTTTTTCCGAAGTCTAGAGCTATATTTTATGTTTCAAATCATAGGCTTATTTTTCAGGTAATATAAACTGAGTAATTAGTTGTCCTGATGGTCTACTAGGCAAGAGAGGAGAATGTGGTCTTTTCATAAATGTCTTTACATTGGAAGCTGTTTTTCACCAATTATTCTTGTCTTCTTCCTCTCCCCTGCAAACAAAGGTGTGATTACTCATGGGGAGTGTGTATTTTGCTGCAGTTTGTGGGAAGTGGTTGGTCTGCTGCCTACATGTCTTTGATTGCAAGCTCTGCTGGAGGCAAGCTCTATATTGAGCTTTTTCTTTAATGTTTTTTATGGATTGTATTTGCAGGTTTGAGGGGTGTCTCTTCTTTCCCTGCTCTTCTCCCCAGCCCACTTCTCCAAAATCAAAAAAAAAAAAAAAAAGGGGTTTCAGGATGTTAATATTTAACATCTGAAGTATCCAACTGTGCTTTTATTAAAGGTCTTTTACACTCTTACTAACGTCATCAAAACCCTGGTTGTTAGATTACTAATCAAAGTAAAATTGCTGCGATCAGGACCAGTGCATAAAATAAACATGAGGAAAGGCTTCACTAGGAAACCTTTCAGTGGATTAGATCGTAACAAAGATGTTGTGTTGAAGTAAAGGACATTAGATCATGACTATGCTTTTGGAACAGAATTCTTATCATAAAATCGTGCTGGTTTTCTCAGAAATAGTCTTAGTCTGGTTGTGGAGTTACCAGATAGGATGCAGCACTCTGCTTGCAGCCATTTTTTGAAGGATACAGAGTAAAAGGTGGAAATTAGTTCATGTTTGAAGTATAAAAGGCAGTGTTTTCTCCTGTTGTCCTTAACATGGAGTGTTAAATTCCCTTGAATACAATTTCCTCTTGCAGAAAGCATTAAGTATATATAACACTGTCTTTCCAAACCTAATGTCATAAGTTTGTATGTTGAAATTTTTTATACAGTCCCCTTTGAATTTCTGCTTCTTAACTTCGAAAAGGAATGTCTAGAGCTGAATACGGGTATCCAGGACAAATAGCACATATTATGGAAAGATGTGGAGTTTTTACATTGTACCTGCATGTTACACATCTGAATGTGTCTTTTTGCCTACCAGTGTATGTGAGAATGAGATGTAATTGAAATGTGTACAACACCTACGTCTCTTCCTCAAACTGATAAGTTTACAGTCTAGTGCTATGTATCAATTGAGGTGATTGTTTCTTATGTGTTGCTTTGCCTTCCTTGAAGGAAGGGATCATTTATTTACTCAATTATCTGCAGAGACTGTGAATCAGATTGTCAATTCTGGTCACAGCTGGCAGTGATCATTTGAAGCGTCCTGTGTTCCCTAAGTCTGCCATGTGTTATTTGAGGATGTCTCTGTAATCAGTTTTGGGAGAATTTTGCATAAATGTTCTATCTCACCTTTTTACCTGTTAATGTAAATGAATATGTAGTGGGAGTTGGACAGTGGCATCGGTGTCATAAGCTGCCATCTCATATATCCGAAACTGATGCACTGTTAATTCCTACTTGAGGGCTGGCAGTTGGAACTTGATTAGATGTTTGGAGGAGGGCGTAAATGTTGAATGCCAGACTAAGATTTTAAGAACATTTTTTCTGAAATACCTTTTACTTAAATGAATCTTTGAAGCACTCTCATAGAACATATAATAACATAGACCAGTTATTGCCTGTTAGACAATACAAAAGTGTTTTACTTGTGAGAGTTACAGGATTTATCAAGATCTACATTGTAAATTATTGTTATTAAGTTGGCAGCTGACAAAAAATGTGCTTGACTGAAATACTGTTGAGGGGGAGTTAAACTGGCTAATATGAAACCTCTGTGTAAAGGTGTTTAACCATGTTGTCGTTGTAAGATTGATGAATCTCAGAGGATTCGGATTTAACACTAGTCAAAGAGACTTGGCCACAATACATTTTAGAAAATAAAAGAATTTAATGTCTAAAAATTAGAGCTGACTTCTTAAAAACCAATTTTGCCTCAAGGCAGTGAATAAGTTCCAGATAATGTGATCTTCATTTATTAATGCTTCTTTTTTCAAAGCAGTTTTGATCTCTAAATATGAATACCTTCTTGAGAAAGACTCTTTTAATTTTCTTGTTTAAAGAAGAATCTTGATGGTCTTCAGATTCCTTCCTTTGACAGTGTCTTTGTAAATGACAGAAGTTTCTTCCCTGTGTTTAGGGACTGGGGATAGTTTGGACAGTTTATCTTCTTTGACAGAGGATTCAAGAAGATCAAGAAGTAGTACCAGGAATACCTTATCTTCCTTTTCTTTAGGGAGAAATAGTTGAAGTCTGGTGTTGCTTTTCTCTCTAGAAAGGAACAAGCAAACTGTGCTGGAGTGATATAAATGCTAAATTGATAAAATCCCTTGCTAGTCCAGATGCAAAGAAATACTATGTGAATCAGGGACTAGAAATGAATGAACTTTACTGTGCTAGAACAGTTTTATGCAGTTGCTACTGTTGTTCCTTAACCGCACTGCTGTGGAGGTAACATCTAGCCAGCAACTAGGAGACAATTCAAGTTTTAGCGTAGTCTCTCTTGTGTATATATATATTTTTTTCTCTCTCTTTTTAAAATGTGTGTATATAAATACAAAGAGTGTTGACTTACACAGCAGTCAACAGTTTTGTCTATTTAGTGCTGCATACAATATTTATTACAGATGTTGTTGTCCCTGATAAAGTATGTAAAACAGAAAATGCTCTTCTATTTAAAATTGTTCCAAAGTTCATTAGTAAACACAAACCGTTAATGTTGTGACATAAACTGAATTCTAAATGTGTGCCTGGTGCACTGTCCTTAGTTTGTCCTATGGCTGGGTTCAGGAGTAATTCAACAAAGTATTACATGCCATATGTTATGCAATACTTTGGCACTAGGGATGAGTTAAGGGTAGTCTCAACCCTTAGCACTGAATGCCCTTGGTTTTGCTGGTTTATATCACAATTTTAACCTTGCTCTAAATGTAGTTTTTGGGTGTTAATTTAATTTGGCTGCTCTGTATGTGAGACATCTTGCCTGAGTGAATTTAATTGCACCATTGAGTAAAACTAAAGCCATGAACACCAATGCACTAAAATTCTAGCAGAGGTATAAGGTTTAGTTTTATATGGCTTCTTGTTTGGAGTTATTAACTATATGGAGGAATAAACCCCTTTTAAAACTCTTTTTTAAAACATTACAAAACCCACAATGTAAAGTTACCATGAGCCAGCCAAAAATAATACATATGGCATTCAGGAGTGCAGTTGCTAATTGGCTGCTGCCTGAGAAAATGGTACACTTGGCTTCTACTTAACACTGTGGGTTTGGCAGAAAGCCAGATTTGGGGTGAGGTTGTGAATGAAGCTGCATGTGGTTAGGGAGGAGTTCAAATGATTCATGTCTTGGAAGTTGTAGTAAGCAGTGCAGTATGTACTTGGGTAAGCAGCTGGAGGAAACTCCTCACCCATGTCCTCCCCCACAAACCTTTTCCTACACCTCCTCTTGTGTATCTATGTGGGGACCTTATTCCATATTTCAGATAGCTTTTAATCATTTATAAATTGGGCTGTTTAGAGGTTTAATTCATGTTTCAACATTTCTTTTCTTTTAGATGGAGAACGGAGAGGAGGTAGAAATAGAGGAATTCTATGTAAAGTACAAAAACTTGTAAGTAAAGTTATAAGTTTGATTGCTATCTTTAAGTTCATGTAACTTCTACATAGTTTCCAAAAACTGGTTTTGTAATTTATATAACAGTTACTATTGAACTTTAAGCATATCTAATGTTTAATCCAAAACAGTGACAAATAAACAGGGAAATATCTTGCATTGGTAGTACTGAGTTTAATAGCATTGTTTAATTTGTGTTCTCTGCAGAATTAAATCCATAGGTAAAGTTGCTCTGCTATTAAAAGCTCTAAGGCTCGTTATGCATGCAGATTCATGAGCTCATGCTTACATAGCTGTGTAACACTTGTGCAAGCTACTCAAAAATAGTACGGTGTTGTTTCAAAAACAAGATTTGTGTTCAACAAAATGTCTAAGATAACAAACAAAGGAGATGGCGTTCAGTATTCCAATCGATCGTGGTCCCTCCATAAGAGGGATGTTAGAGTGGTGAGAGCAGCATGTTGTTTCACTTCGGGACTCTGAAACTGCAATGCAATCAGTATTTAAAATAAAATACTTCAGAGCTGAATAAGCTCACTTTTCTTGTAGAAAAAAATAGCATATCTTGTTTAATTTTACCAAATTTTCTATCTGAGAGACAGAAATCTGCTGAAAGTGAGTTTCTTGCAACTAACTGCATATGGTTGACTTCACTTTAAATATGCTGTCATTTTTTACCTTTTGCACTGTATTGTTTATTGCATGATGTTTAATTGCTTAATTGTAATTATTTAGTTCTATTACATAGATGTGTAATTTTTGTATTAACTATTCATGTCTTAGCAATAGAACTTTTGACAGACTCTAAATTTATAGAGTGGGAGAAGTCAGTTTGGCAGAGACGCTTTTTCTTACTCTGTTTTCTTAAAGAGAAATTATTACCACGGAGCTTCATTTACAAGAGGTTTTCTTTTCTTTCTGTCAGTGTTAAAACTGCAATTGACTCATAAGCAACTTCTAATTACAATGCTGTTCTCACAAAAATTATATAGGCTGTTAGTACTTAAAATGTTTGCATATTTTTATTAACTTCTAAAAACCCTACTCTTTGCTAGAATATATTGCTAAATAGTGACATTTATGATAAGTGTCTTGTATAGTAGTTATGTTTTAAGTATATCCAATAAAAGTCATCCTAACTTTGTGCCAAACACTAAATGTAGATGGTATATATTTAAATTTTGAGTGGGAGTTGTTTCTATTTCCTGACAAGTTTCTCTATTAGTTAGTATAATTACTTTCAGTAATGATGATTTGTTAATAACCTGTATGATAAAGAAGATAGTGTCCAGTTTTCCAAGCATAGCACTACAATGTGCAGGAAAGATGTAGTTATACTAGGGGGATACATAAGGATTGCAATGGAAGCAGTGTTTTGAGTAAGATTTTTCTGTTTCATCTTCTAGTTCTTACCTTCACTGTCAGTGGGCATCTGTGGAAGAGCTGGATAAAGACAAGAGAATTCAGCAGAAGATTAAGCGGTTTAAGGCAAAACAGGGCCAGAACAAATTCCTTTCAGAAGTACGATTTGTTTATTTCTTTTGGGTGCTTTAAGGAATATTCTTATGAGTTCTTGTTCTGTATACAAGCAGAACATTTTGAATAACTGTGGGATATATCAGTAGCATTTATTGTGGTAAAATGCAGAACCATTCTGGATGCAAGTCTTCCAGGTTTATGAAACTCAAGTGATCTATCCTGAGTGTATACTTTTTCCTCTAGTGGGTTTTTTGGGTTATTTTTAAAGTGAGTGGCCAGTTGTTTGCTTTGTAAGCATGACTGAATCAGTACCATGTCTCTTTTCTTGGGAGCTGATTATGCCAGAAAAAATGCATCCCATTTTTCTGTGTTATGGACTGCTGCTCACTAGGGATTCTAAGCTTTTTATCATCAATTTAATTTCACTTAGAGCCATAAGCAGTAATGTGGCAGGGGTCCTGTCAATAAAAGACTAGAACTGCTGATTTGTGTCTCTGAAAGCTTACCTTTCAGTAAAATGCTCTTTTAAGAAAAAAAAATCAGCTTCATCAGCTACTGTATTTATTTATTTATATTTATTTTACTATGTCATTCAAGCCAAACAAAACCTGTTGCAAATTGAAAACTTTCATTTGTTCTCAGTGAAGGCACCTGGAATTAGTTGTATATTCCTTTTTTTTATCCATTTCCAAATGGATCACAAGTTATTGTAAATACTTGGAATCTGTTCTTGCTTTAGAAAAGGCTTTTAAAATGTACATAGTCTTTAGTCTTTTTGTCTGTCTCTTCTCTTGGAGGGAATCTTAAAAATGTAAAATTAAACACAGTGCTTTAGTATGCAAGAGTATCTCATAAGTTGTTGGAGGGATAAGAAAGAACAAAACAAATTGTGATTTTTGGAGAAATTGTGTATGCATGCATTGTCTTTTCTCTGTTTTTGAAATAATAATCTTCAAATCTTGCTTATAAAACTGTTAGACAATTCCTGTAGTTAAAATAATCCAAAGGCACTTAGTGTACAAGGCTCTAATTTCTTTATGGCAAGCTGTAGTTTTCAAGAATGCTAAATGCATTGCATGCCATAAGCCTTTTCGATTGCTCATTAGTGAATTGTAATTTCACACTTCATTTAAAATATTCTTAAACATTCTCTCACAGTAAAAGGTTTCACACAGTAATTAAGAGGCCCAGTTAACAAAGTCTGAGAAGTCTGATTCCCTCACGGGGAATGATCTTGCTGAATTGTAGCATTTCAATTAACATGTTGAAGTTTGCCAAATATAAATTCTGTGTCACTGTGACCCAAAATATTATTGCCTAGTGAAATATATAATCATTTTTCCTCTCAGGAAGGGCTAATAGAGATATCTTTTATATTTTTGCCTCTCTCCTTGAACAGATTGATGATGAGCTTTTTAATCCAGATTATGTGGAAGTTGATCGAATCATGGATTTTTCACGTAGCACAGATGATAATGGAGAGGTAAACAAAACTTCTGGTGCATCTGTAGTCATATAGGCATTGTGTTTAGGATTTATTGTTTAGAAATGTGGATATATAATAAACACTTACAGAAGCTACCACAGTATATATGTGTAAAAAATAGGAACATGTTCAAGAAAACATTGACTAATACAGCAGTTTCCCTAAAATAAAGGGGGTTAAGTGAAAATTCCAAACTTCTTGTTTGAAATTTCTTCCAAAATTTTTCTTGGAATTTCTTCCAAGTTTCTTCCAAACTTACCTATATTTAAAACAAAATCCACCACAAAACAGCCAAACAACAACAGTAAAGGGGTGGTACTTAATACAGTAGGAGTATGATATCCATGCATATAATGCAGAATTTAAATGACAATTGCAAGAAAGAGTCTTAACTAAGTGTCATAATGGTTTAGACATGGTTTGGACTACCTGTTGGGGAAGAGTTCATGAATTCACTGTTTCTTCATTTTTAATGACTTGTTCAGCAGAACAAGATCATTTTTTCGTCCAGGAGATTCCTTTTTGGTTCTGGGAGAATAGAAAGCTTCACTGGCTGTGCCAGTGTTTCCATATTGCTCTGTCAGTGAATGGCAGTGGTTGAGTGGCCTGCTGGGAAGTTTTTGATGACACTGATAAAAGATGATTGTTGACTTTTTCCAATTTGTAGTAAATCATAGAAATTGTAAGGGTTGAAAAATTAATATTGTTTTACTTCTAAATTTTAGTCTAACCTTAGTGATTTCAAATGTAGTGTGCTTGTTTTAGTGAAACACCTGCATTCCCCACATTCTAATCTTGCTTGTCAAGGTGTCAACCTGCTGTTTGCTTATCCTTTTGGCTGATTCAGGTCTGGTAAAGCTTTTTGAATTTTATCTGGCCTGCAGATCTCCTGTAAAAATGGTTGCACTTTTATTCTTTCTATATTGTGATGTAATATTATTTTTGTCTTAACAAAGCCTGTAACGCATTATCTGGTGAAATGGTGTTCGCTTCCTTATGAAGACAGCACTTGGGAGCTCAAGCAAGACATCGACCAAGCTAAGATCGAAGAATTTGAGAAACTGATGTCTAGGGAGCCAGAAATGGAGCGTGTGGTAAGAATTGGCTCCATATAGAGGATTTTATTTGAAAATAGTAAAGTAATGTGGTCTTTTAGAAACCACTAATGGGATTTGCTGTATTTGAAACAGGAGAGACCTCCTGCCGATGACTGGAAGAAATCGGAGAGTTCCAGGGAGTATAAAAACAATAACAAACTCAGGGAATACCAGTTGGAGGGAGTAAACTGGCTTCTTTTCAATTGGTACAACAGGTACGTAAAACATTGCTTACTGCTGAACCCTGCTTTGGAAAAGCTTATTTGAAATGATAACCTTTTAAAGTAATCATCTAAATCGAGGTTTTAGAATCATTTACGTCTCATTTTTTGCTGTGGGAGTCATATACAAACTAATTTGGGGTGGAATATGAATATTTCAGATAGATTCTTGTGGCAAATGCTTTGGGTTCGTGCATACCCCCGCTGCCCCTTCCTTCCTGTTGTGAACTTGAGAAGTACATAGAAAGGATATATCCATGCTTATTGCATCACAAATCATAGTATTTGTTTAAAATGAAAAAAGATTATGATGTCTTTTTAGTGTAAACTTGGCATTTTAAAACTATATGGTTTATTCAGGCTATCTTCTGATTTTCTATGTTTTAAGTTAGGAATAAATCATTCAGATTGTTCTTACTATTGTTTTCAGACGAAACTGCATTTTAGCAGATGAAATGGGGTTGGGAAAGACTATCCAGTCCATTACGTTTCTCTATGAGATATATTTGAAAGGAATCCACGGTCCTTTCTTGGTTATTGCACCGTTGTCCACAATTCCCAACTGGGAAAGGGAGTTCCGCACCTGGACAGAGTTAAATGTGGTTGTGTATCATGGGAGTCAAGCAAGTCGACGGACCATTCAGTTGTATGAAATGTATTTCAAAGATCCACAGGTAAAAGCTCTTTCGTGATTTTATTTCTTCTCTTTTTTGTATATGCTTTAACCTGTTGTTTATTAATTTAAGCATCAATTAGTTTTGCAGTACCGATATATTAGGTTTTAGCTAATAAAGAGGATACGTGTATTAATAAGGAGAGTGCTTTTTAATAGCAACCAAATAGTAGATCAGCTGGAAATAGAGAGGCACCAAGGGATGGTGCAACTCTTACTTAGAGCTTCATTGTTTCATGAAAGCTTTTTGTTACTATGCATTCCTGAGGAGAGCTGGCAGAAAAGATTCTTAATGGAGAAACTACTTTAATTGAAACTAAAGTCAAAAATCAATCTTTGCCTACCATTCCAGGAAAGACCTGCTTCCAGAAATTAGACTTGTTGATACTTCTTTATCAAATTTTGTAAAAGTCAGAATATATTTTGAATCTGTGTTACTGTGCTCAGGTTGAATAGGTCATATGAGTGAAGGAAAGCAGGTACAGAAAAGATTAAGGGTAGAAACAAAAAATTGTTTGGAAAACAGAAGCTAAGAAGAGCAACAGACTTCTACTCTTAAATGTATGGCTTTTCCCAGAGTATACAGAATTGGGGGAAAATAATGTGCGTACATGGAATGATATTGCAAAACAATATAATCCTCTTCACTTAAAAGGAAAAATAAAGCATGGAAGTTCAACCTGATTTGATATATTGTGGAGTATTATTTTCAACTGAGCTTAAAGAAGTGATAGTGGTGAATTCATACATTTAGATTTTCTGTAAAGCATTTGATTTTATGCCACTGGATATTTTGATTAATAAACTAGAAGGATATAAAATCAATATGGCACACATTAAGTGGATTTAAAACTGGCTAACTGATATGTCTTGATGTAATTGTAAATGAGAAATGATTTGCATTTCCAGCATAGTTCTTCAGGGATTGGTTTGTGTCCATGAGCTATGTAACGCTTTTATCAATGACCTGAAAGAAAACATAAAATCATTACTGGTGAAGTTTTCAAATGATGCAAAGATGGGGGAGAGTGCTAAATAATTAGGACAGTTCATGCGTACAGAGTAAGCTGTGTTACTTAATAAATGGGATCCAAGCTAACAATACTCAGAATAGCTAAATATAGGGCTATCCTTGTGGGCAAGGAATGAAGATTCTTACTGTAGGCAAAGAGCTCGGCTCTGGGAAGCTGTAAGACAAATGCAGATTCTTTTGTGCCATGGCACACGACCAGTTAAATATGAATTCATACTGTGAGACTGTGGTGAAAAGGGCTCTTGTGTAGGAGGAAACAAATCTTTAATAAGGGTGAGAGAAATTACAGCATTCTTCTCTTTGTCAGTAATGTGGTGGGTAGTCCTGCTTAGCTCTCACTTCCTGTCCTCGAAAAGAGCGCTGAAAAACTGTAGTCTTAGAGCAAAGCTATGAGGGTGTTTGCAAGATATAAAATATTCTTTTACAGGGAAAGAACTCATAAAAAACTCTTTTGAAAGTGATGACTGTGGCACAACTTGACATGCCGTTAAGACAAACAGAAATAGAATCACGTCTTAAATATAGTAGAAAAATGCAAAGCAATTTATATTGGTTAGACGTCACGTCTGTTTGGTCTTGGTAATTTATCAAAGAAACTTTAAAGTCAAAATCATATACCTGGTTGTTAAAGATTTAGTTGAATAAGAGTTGCTGAGGTCCAATGGTGCGGAGAAGTTGTAGATGCCCCATCCCTGGAAGTGTTCAAGACCAGGTTGGATGGAACTTAGCAAGCCAGTTTAGTGAAAGATGTTCCTGTCCACAGCAGGGGCTTGGAACTAGATGATCTAAAAGGTCTCAACCCAGGCCATTCTATGATTCTATGACATTCCTTACAATTATTATTACATTTAGATTCTTACCTAGATGTGTAGTATACAAATGAACTGGAATTGAAATAATTTTTAAAAATTATTTCTTAGCAGAGATTGATATTCTAAAAATTTGGATTTATACAAATACCATCTCTACTGAAATGTTTCCTGTGTTAAAAATCATGTTTGTTTGTTATTTAAGTGGTGCTTGTTCTCAGCATGTTCTTCCCCTTAGGATACAGCAGTTACCTAGCATGAACCCTGAAGGAATGTCATCAGAAAAATCCCACTTACTGTGCAGATTCTTAGTGTTATTTTGCCAATACTGTTTTGTTGATCTAAAGGCAACTAAAAGGATTTACAGCAAGATGCTGCAGAAAGTTTGGTCTCCCTGTTGCCATATTCTTAACTCGCCTCTTGCAGTGAGCATGGCAGTCATTTAACCCCATAGCGAGTAATGACAAAGCACTCATGGCAATGAGAAAATGAATCATTTTCTGCTAGCTTTGCTCCCTGAACTAGCTTAAGAGGAGATTCAGACAATTGCTACGTTTGCAGATAAAGGAGAAAGGGAGTGAACTCACCCTTTTGGTGGCAACTAGCTTAGATGTGTCACCTTCTGTGTTCCATTCTTTTATGATGATGTCAGCTGTGAAATGCATGGTAGAAACTGAATTATGGGGGGAAAAAAGTCTCTTCATATTCTGACAAAATAGTCCCCATGTAGTGTTCAGTCTGGTGTTCTCTAATCGTTATTGGGTGTATGATGGGAGACAAGAAGGGAGAGAAAGAAGACAGGATTTGGCAGTTTCATTTCTAGTTCTCTTGCCAAACACATCAACCAAGACATCAGCATCTTTGGCTTTTTAGGTCTTAATGTGAAAAGAAGCCTCTCAAGCTGAGCTGTTTCTCAAAAAGACAACTGAACATTGAGAAAGTCTGAGTGGCTTTGAAGGGCTATAACGAGAGACAGCATGCATATAAAGCACCAATCCATCTGCAGTAGTGTGGTTTTTCAGAGTCAACACCAGTTATCAGAGTCAAGTTGTGGTGAAATGCTAGAGAGTTGTTGACGACAAAATAAATTTTTGTAGTGGTGTGACTTCAACAGTAAGGATATGGTATTACCAGAGACATTCTGCTTGTGAGATTCTCATTGAGAAGTCTGTTCTGGTGTTCTTGAGCAATATAACTGAAAAGTCCTTCTAGGGAACCTTCCCTGGGTGGAATATTAAATAAAACATTTGCTTCTCTGAAGTGTTCTACCTCTTAGAAGGAGTTCTGTTTTAAGATCAAGAAAACTATATATGCCAAATGGATCTAATGGCAGAGGCCTGTGAAAGAGTTGACTTGTGATGGAAGTTTACTTGGCTCGTGAAAAGGTCGCAGCATTTCAATTAGCTGGCTTTCAAAACTGCCCACTTAGTATATCTTCATCTGTTGTTTGTTAAGTAGCAACCTTTTTTGTCCCTAAGAAGATAAATGTTTCTGGACTATGCCATGAGAAAGCATTGTTGAGCTGGTCATTACTCCTTCTGAAATGTTCTTGATGTGAGAAGGCAGATTTAATGCTGAGTTTAGGATATCAGGTTTCCAATCATTTTACTGAATCAGTAGCCAGTTCTGATCTCTAAGGTTTGGAGAGGATTATATGCAGGTCACTTACAAAAGGATTCAGTCTTGCACAGGTCTAAAGGAAGAAATGGTCACCTTACTGTAAAATATCTGTTTCTTTTGAAATGTATTCAGTATACAACCCCTGACAGAGTCCTGCTTTGAAAACGTAGAATGACTTTGAACTTGTGTAAAGCCCATCCTTAGAGAGGCAGTTTTTCTGCACAGACCCAGTGACACTGGAGATTCCAAATTGCATTTTTCTTTGAACAGCGTTGGGAAGAAGCATAGCATAATGTCAGAAAGATGCTCATTTCATGTTCACGAGTTAAGTTTGTTCAGGCTGGGGTTTTTGTAAAGACTCCTTGTATCAGCGCTGAAAATAAGATTCTTTATGAATGATAGTGAATATGGTGCCAGAAATCAAGTTCATTATCCTGTTAAACTTTGCTTAACACGGATATACAAAAATATTATGGAATTGTATGCAATCTCCATTTAAGAGTTCAGATATTTGCTTCTTTCAAAGCTGTTTACTAGAGTTGTTGTAAATGCCCCATCCCTGCAATTGTTCAAGGCTATGTTGAACAGAGCTTTGAGCAAACTGATAGAGTAGAAAGTTTCGGGGCTCATGGCAGAGAGTTTTAGGACTAGATTATCTTTAAGGTCCCTTCCAGCCCAAGCTGTTCTATGAGTTATAGGTGTTTTGAATATAGTGTCCACCAGGAAAAAAATTACTGGAGAGCACAATATTCAAGTGGTCATAAAAAGGAAGCCTTAGTGCACTTCTGCCCTATTTGGATTGTTTGGGAGGACCTTCACATACCTTTGATTTTAAAGAAAAAAGAATTCTCTTGACAAAGGCTGAAAATCTTGTTTGAATATTGCAGCAATACATTAATACCTCAAGGCATTAGTATAATTCATATGAATTACAACTGAAATACTTGTATAACTTCTTTGTAATGAGTATGCAGTGGTTCTGTGGGCCTTTTTACAAAATTAAAAACACCTATCATGAAGCCAGCAGCAAACTTTTGCATTTGGATTCCCTGATTTAGTCAGCAGTAATGATGTAATTTACTTTAAATGAAAAATTTGCTCATTGTTCTGTTTTGTATTTTTAAACAATAAATTTTGAAGATGAAACAAATTATTTCCTTTCTTTGCCGGGGAGTTTACTTTTAATGTTTGCTTCTTTTTTTAGGGTCGTGTGATAAAGGGGTCCTACAAGTTCCATGCCATTATCACAACATTCGAAATGATCTTGACTGACTGCCCGGAGCTGCGTAACATTCCATGGCGTTGCGTGGTCATTGATGAGGCCCACAGGCTGAAAAACAGGAACTGTAAGCTTTTGGAAGGACTCAAGATGATGGACCTGGTCAGTGTGAACATGTCTATTTTTATAACTTCTGATTTATGATTTAAGCTAGAAGTAAAACAAAAGGTTTTCTTCTGAAGTAAATCACCAAGTGTTAGGAAGAGTAAGGTGAAAGAATGCAGATGAGAAAGTCTGTAAAATGCCTGGAAGCATATGCATACCTTCAGTTTTGGAGTGCTGGTGCTTAATAAGTTTCTTCATTGATTTAGACCTAGAATTATGTGGATTCTGTTAAGAGAATCAAGATAAATTTAGTCTTTTCTTTCTCTCCTTTCATGTGACTTAACCCATAGTCACTTCTTCACATAGGCATTTATTTAAAAGTATAATGTGGTCAGGAGACCAAATTCAGCCATGAGAGTTAAACTGCTCTGCATTAATATCAGCTCTAATGTTAATTTGTTGTGTGGCCATAAGGATGTTCTTTCAGAGTGACTAAGTAAGTTTGTTTCTGATGTGACATAATTATGTATTATGGATACAAAATAGGTGTATTAAGCACAGAGAGAAAAATAAGATAGTATAAAGGTATTTAGCATTTAAAGGACACAATAATTATTTTTTTTTGTGGTCAGAAGATTCTTTTAAAATGTAAGGAGAATGCAGTCATGCTAAGTTAATAACTAAGTTTGTAAAAATGCTGTATACAATTTATTGTCCTTATTACTGTTACTATTAGAGGAAAGCTGAACTTATAGTAGTGGCAGTAGATAGAGATATGGGACTTCTCACGCTGGTTCTTGTTATGCTACTATGTCGTGTTAGACTGTGGGCTGGTTGCTTAACCTCTCTGGGCTCCTCCTCTAAAGCAATATGCAACTGTTACTGGTCTCTGCCCATCTCATGCTCTGTAACATTTAGTAGGACAGAAGAACTCTGCTTCAGGTTTACTGTGTTAGAAACTTAATGCCTGCTCTGAGGAGATTAATGCACTGAGGTCTATTGGACGTGTGATAAATCGATGGATTTTTACTGGAAGTGATGGTATAAGTTCAACTGTAATTTTGTCATTTAAAGTTCATTGTACTTGTGACAGACCTGGGATGGTCTGAATCAGTGAAATCTTTTCTTGTGTCTTGGAGGACTTTTGAAGGTGCTTAAATAGTGAAGTATTTTTCTGAGCTATAGCTGAAGAGAGGCCAGAGTACCAGTTAGAAATGTCTTGAAAAGAGTTTTGTGTAAGTAGCTGGGGGAGGGGAAAGGAAGCAAAGATAAGACAGACATATGGTGATGAGAGGAAGTAATTTTGTGTATTTTTCCATTGAAAATTAATTGAGATGAATTCCTAGGCAACTATTTCTTAACTATTTCAGGAACATAAAGTGCTGCTTACTGGAACCCCTTTGCAAAATACTGTAGAAGAGCTATTTAGCTTGCTTCACTTCTTGGAACCAGGTCGCTTCCCATCAGAAACCACATTCATGCAAGAATTTGGGGATCTTAAAACTGAAGAGCAGGTAAACTTACCTTACACAGTTAGTTTTCTGTTTAGATATTCTGAATTTATCCATCTTATTACCTCTGAACTTCATTACTTATTCTAACAAATAATACTTATTTGCTTATTGGAAGACCACAGTGGGTTTATCCCTGTTTTTTTGTTTGTTTTCATTTTGTTAAGTTTTTTGCTTTTTGACCAAAAGTTGCTTCCCTCTGTTAAAATGTAGTGTTTAAAAATAGGGGTTGTGTGTCTTGTAGTGCTTACTGGATGAAAATACTCCTTAGAGAATTAACTTGTCAGTTGACATTCTTCCTTAAATATCAGTATCATTGAGGGTATTGTCCTCTGTAACTTCTGTGGAATTAACATCTGAGAGTTTTTTAAGTGACTTCTGTGCCAACAGGAACATACTTGAAACCCAGTTCAGCAAATGGATGGAGGGTTTTTTTTGACTCAGAAACAGATTTTTCAAGCTGTCCTAAAAGAGATGCTTAAATCAATATACAGTGCAGCATGTTTTATATTTGAAATGTAAAACGTTTCCTTGTATGTATGAAATTTTTTTTTTTAAAAAGCCAAATCACATTAACATTAGCAGTTAACTGAAACATGGCTTCTTCATTTGGCCCTTCGCAACCTATGACTAAAATTGCATGCATTTTTGGGTACAGTTTTGTTCTCTTTTTCTGAAAATTTGATTTCTGATATCTCTTAACTCTTATCTGCTTGAATTTGTTGACTTTCTTTGAGAGCGACTCTTCCATAGGTAGTAGTCTAAATTACAAAATAGCTCTTCCCCCAGCCCCTTATGTCCTGTCAAAATCATAGGATATGTTTCCACAGATGGTGCAGGCTATTGCATGCTAGTCAGAATGGACCCTAACCTGATTGAAAGTGAGCCAGCTCTGATCCAGAAGCCATGTAGTCCTGTCATTTCAGTGTTTGAACTGGAGTTAATATCTCCGAATTCTCAAAGTAGCTTTTGTCTGGCCAGCTCACAGTGACTGGAAGCTTTTGAAGCCATACGTGGAGCTATTACTAAAGTAGTGCCGTTTGTTATGAACGGATTTAGAGCCTGGATTGCTTGACCCAACCAGTTCTGGAAGAACTTCCTTCTCTGTTGACAGACACACAATTAGATGTTTTGGAATTGGATTTCTCTTGCAAGTGATGGTACAGATTATGTGCTAACGATTTGGGGTTTCTCCTCCATTCCTTGCAATCCTATTTCATGTGTTTTTTTTAATTCTTCATCCTACCATACTAATCTATCTTTTTTCTCCTGAAGTTGCCTTAGTAATAAGGGAATGATGTGAATTCAGTGTCTTTTGTTCATGATGATCAGGAGATGATGACCAGTTTCAGGGAGAATTATTAGCTCTTCAGCATGAGGTAGTTTGTACTTTGAGAGACAACCTAAAACAACCTAAATGCCAGTCTTTTTCTTTTTTTTTTTTTTTTTAATATGGAATACATTTAAACTTTTTATGTAAGGGAATTTACAAAAAATTGAAGAAACTTAGCTTTTTTTTTTAAGGAAAATGGACATTTTTTTCTTTTCCCCTTCCACTCTTTAGGATGTGTCTTAAAGTATATGCCACAAAACCTGGAGACACTAAAAAGTATCAGTCTTAAAGATAAAATGTTTTCATTTTTAGACTAGGCCTAAATAGTTTTCTGCTTAAGTCGATGTCAAAACTAGCGAAATAAGAAGATAATTAGAAGCAGATCTCTGAAGGGGGAAAATAGTATTAAATACTGTTTAGTGATTAGAAGTGAACTGCAAAAGTTGATCTACAGATCTTGCTTATATAGCTGTACACAGGGTTAGCTCTGCATGACTTGTGTGCAGTACCGTCCTTGTCTAGAAAGATAGTTCTGAGGTCTTTTTCATAACAGACATCACCAAACAGAAGGGCTACGCACTAAACATTGACTTTAGAAGTGTGTATGTCACTGAGTTAATGAGGAGAACTCAGTCTCTAGGCCACTGAGGAAAGATTTGTTACAAATGCTCTCTGCTTGGGATTTGAGGTAGGAAAGAAGGACTTTAGAATTAAGGAAATTGAAAAATGAATATTTGAAGCCTTGCAGTTTTAATTCAGTTATTTATTAAACATCTGTTTTCCAGGTGCAAAAACTCCAAGCTATATTGAAGCCGATGATGCTGAGACGTCTCAAGGAGGATGTAGAAAAGAACCTGGCCCCCAAAGAGGAAACTATCATTGAAGTTGAGCTGACAAATATTCAGAAGAAATACTATCGTGCTATTCTTGAAAAGAATTTCACATTTCTTTCCAAGGGTGGAGGTCAGGCAAATGTACCTAATCTTTTAAACACTATGATGGAACTAAGAAAATGCTGCAATCATCCATACCTTATTAATGGTAGGCCTCCTGTTTTTCTCCTCATTTGAAAAACGTTTTTAAGGATATTCAGTAGGTACAAATTCTATTCTAGTGTGTCTTTTTGTTTATTCATGTGTTTTAAGTAGAAAAGTGAGATAGCTTTTTAGGTTTCATAGGATTTGTGCTAGCCAGGACACCACTGCTTTTGCAGACATCTGTGCTTCTTTCCATGACTTCCTAGCCCTGATAAAGTTAGTGTTAATATTATCAAGTTTTCTTTCTGTTATTTCTGACAAAAACAACTTCAGTTATTGTGCAGGTTGTTGGATGCTGGCATGAATATGGCAGACTTTTTATTCAGTTATAGTTAGCTGCTACTTAATTTCTTGATGTAGAACATTATTAGATAGTGATTTAAAAATTCTGAATAAAAGTTGCAGGGTAAGAAATCATGACCAGGCCTTCTTTTATAGCCACATGTTATCAGTTCATTTTCTTAATATAACTAGTAGTAAGAAAAAGATTAATATGAATGTCATCTTAGGTTTTAAAGATTGGTTTTCAGTATGATGCTATTGGTTTTAGATCAGGATTACCCTTGGCAAGTACTGTGGAAACACAGAATATTTTTTCTAAGTTGAAAGGAACCCATAGGCGTTATTGAGTCCAACTCCCTACTCCTCACAGGACTACGTAAAATTAAATCATACGGCTTAGGGTCATCCAGATGATCCCTGAACTCTGACTTGTGGTGCTGTGACCACTTCTCTGGGGAGCCTGTTCCAGTGACCAACCAGATGATAAAGCTAGCAGCTATAACTGTCTGAAGTATGCTAAACTTGCACGTGTTGGTCAGTTCTTCCCTTTGAGGTTGTAACACAAGCCTCTGTACAGGGTTACATTCTACTAATTTCATGTTTCCCAACTCTTCTTCCTTAGTGTATATGGTTTATGCTATGTTTGGTTTAATGCTGGTTATAAGCTTTATGATGGAAGACTGTTTTGTTTGAGAGCCATATGTGATTGCAGTTTTTTTAATTGTATGACTTCCATATTGCAGTACTTAAGTTTTTGTCCTTGACATTTTTTGTTTCAGTGGAGGGGGGTGGAATCTTAAACTGATTCATGAAATTACATCTAGGTTTTTTTCCTGCACAAGTAATTATTTCAAAGACATGACACAGGGTTACCCCAAAGTGCTTCAACTCAGCCATGCTGGTGGCTGCTCAAATTCTAAACTCATATGAGCATAGAGTAAAGTCTTTGCCTTGTGGTTCTGGTGCAGAGTTTGTTGAGGATTTTTTGTTGATTTTTTTGTTTGTTTTGTTTTACGTTAATCCATTAAATGAATGACTTTATCAGAAAATAGTTTAGGATGTTCAAGTTATGAGCTTCTGAACTTGATGCTTCTTAGCATTCAGATAGTTTTAACCTTGCCGTCATTTTCCCTTAGTTCTTGTTTGCTAAAAGAAATAAACTGAGTATTTTGCTGCTACTTTGTTTTGTCAAATGGAGCTCATGAGTAGTGCTTGCAGTATTGCCTACAGCAGTGATCTTTTTTCCTCAGAAGGCTTGTATCATTTAATGTCATTTAGGGACTGCTGAAGTCCAGGTGGTTATTTGAAAAATTGCAAATATTTTCTTATGACTGTATCTTTACCCTAATAAAAGGGGGTGGGTTTGTTTCTGGAATGCATTTGCCTTTGTAACATGTTTGTGATTTTTGAACCTTCGGACTTGCTTGGTCTCACTCAGCAACACGGCAGGTGGGTCGAGCCTTCAGATTTGAGGGGAAAAAGAAATAAATCAACTGTTATTAGCATGGAGATGGAACTAAACAAATATGTCCTTTGTAGTTCTAGGACAGAAAATACATCCTATAGTTGTATGAACCCAAGGTTTTATTTTGTTGACCGATAATCAATGTCTTTGTACTTAGTGTGATGACACAAGTTTATTGTAGTTCTCTTAAGAGGTCTTGCTGTGCTGGTACTTACCATTGCATAATGTTCTGATGAGTGATTTGTTGCAGTAGCAAGTTCTGTTCTTGAGACTTAGATGTTTTTTTAAAAGTTTCACTGAATCTTTCTTATTTTCTTAGGAGTTTGCAGGTTTTGTGAGCAAGCAGTATTGCATGTGTATTTGAATATCCAAGTAGAACACTGTATGTTTTGTTTTTTGCATAAGAGTTGCAAGCAAGTCTTCTGTATATTCTTCAGTTAAGGTTATGTGATGGAAGTAGTAGGGTAGGAGTTGAATGTAGAGTGGCTTTTTTGTTTGTTTTTTTGATTGATAGATGTGTTCTGTGGTCTGCTGAGACTGTGAGTAGACTTCTAGAGGTAGTTACTACATTTTGTATATCCTCCAACCAATTTGGGCAAAGCATTGTCTGTCATTTTTCTTAGAGCTGGACTCCTTATTTTCTCCATAGCAACCATTCCCAACCATTTCCTCTTTCTCTGTCTCCAAGAGCCAGCAGTGGGGAATGCTTCTGTACTTACACATCTTACGGTGTTGAACACTGGAAGGGTTCCTTACTCTGTTTGTTTTGCTCTCTTGAGCCCTGGAAGCCTCTCCTAATTAGGAGTGGAAATGGGGATTTCATTTCCCTAATGGACCAAACCCAAATACACATTCATATACCTTCCTTTCATCACCTACTAAAAATCAACCAGGATAGGAACTATTGTTACAGACTTGCAGGTACTGCATCAAGTAACTTTTGGGTAACAAGATGCTCGGTGTATGTGACTTACTTGCAATTGAAGTAGGAATTAAAAAGACAGGATGGCCATTTACAGGGTTTAGCTGGGACAGAGTTATTGAAAGAGCAGGTTTTTGGAGGTCATGGTGTGGTTTGGATGTGGGTCTTGCTGTAAATTTACTGTTCATTCAAACAGTTTGGGGGCTTGTTGTGGTGTGCTTGGCTTAGATGGTTTGCTTTTGCAGATGCTGTGTTTGCATATTGGTTTGCTTCATAGTAGTAAAACTTAAATTTGGATATCACAGTTGAATAAGAAATAATTGATGCAACTAGGAAAGGTCATTGAAGTTACTGTGTATGAACTACTTGACAGCCTACTGTATCCTGAAATTGCTAAAGTTCAGTACAGAATTGGATATTTTTTGCCCATTTTACAAGATGGGAAGTGATCAAACTGAAGGGGACTTTCAGTGTCTGATTACACGATTTTCATAGGGGCTTATTTTTCTTATGTGCAAACCATAAGGACCAGAGTAGTGCTTGGAACAGGGAATCCCAATAAGGAAAATCCAGGGATGTAGAACTATCTCCAAATGTGGTCACGCGGAGTCTGTCAAGTTCTGTAAAAGCAAATAATGCAAGCGTGTGGAGTAGCACACAGCTGTCAGTCAGCCTGCTCAGGGTGGTATCTAGTTAAGGTACCGCATTACAGCAGGCACTGAACCAGCGATCACACAGGGAGGGTGCGTTTCCGTGTTTGTTTACAGGCATCTACTTAGAACTGGGATATGAGAGAGAGATGCTCAGCAGAAGCCTGGCAGTAAGCTGTCCTTCCCCCCCTCCCCCAGCCCTCCCAGCTTTCCTTGTGCTATTCAAAAGAAGAATTGAAGCTGAATATTATACAAACTAGAAATACTTTATAAACTACATTTTGTTTAAAAAAAAAAAAAAAAAAAAAAGGGCAGAGGGACTGAAAAAGATCGTTCCAAAAAAGAGTTTATTTGGATGTGAAATTAGCTTAGAACGAAGGTTCTTAAACCTTTTACGTAGCCAGGAATAGCAATCTGATAATTCTTGAAACTGTCCACTGCTTGTAGAAATGACATAAAAAATGCAATAGAAGCATAGGAGAGGTTGAAGGGAAAGCTTGAATTTGGTCTTGTGATAGTGAGCAGAACAAGGAAATAGATGCTGCTGTGCATATTATTCATAGGGAAATTGAGTGGCAAGAAAGAACTTTTGACTAATGCTGGAAAGAATCTATACATTGGATAGCTTTATCAAACTGAACACAAAAAATACATTCAGTGACAAAAAACCTAAATAATAGGTAAACTAATAATTTCAGAACTGCTTTCCCCCAGTTAATTATTTCATTGTTTGGATTTTGATTCTATAATTAATAATGGAAGGATCAGATTCCGGTCATGTGTGTGTTTAAGGCTGGTTTTGGAGGCACCGGGCATGTATTTGTATTCCTTGTATTTTCCTGTAGAAATAGATATTTTTTTCTTTCATGTTGCATTTTAAAAAGGACAAAAAAAATCATTTAATCAGTTGAAATAATGTGGGGTTTTAAAATATTTTTTCTTAATTTTTTCCTTAAATTTTGTCATCACAATTTAATAATTGTGATCTATAATTCTATGAATTTATTTAGGAAAGAATTTACTGTTGTTTAAAAGACGAAAAAAAAGGAATGAATTCTCAGAGTTACTTTTTTATTTATGCTGCATTTGCGTATGTGTTTGCTTTAAATTTCAGCTTAATATTTTTTATAAATGTTTATTTTTTTATAAATGTTTATTCGTATAGTACTTTAAACATTCCTGCAGTTTCTATAGGGTATTGAAGGCAAGCTCATTGTTTATTAATAAAACCCTTTGCAGTGTTCATGTATTGCTGTCCAATCTTTGCAGGTGCTGAAGAGAAAATTTTGGAAGAGTTTAAAGAAACACACAATGCCGACTCTCCAGATTTTCAGCTCCAGGCAATGATCCAGGCTGCTGGCAAGCTAGTACTGATTGACAAGCTGCTGCCAAAACTGAAGGCTGGTGGCCACAGGGTGCTTATCTTTTCCCAGATGGTGCGCTGCTTGGACATACTGGAAGACTACCTCATTCAAAGACGGTGAGAGCAACAATATAATACAATTATAAATAAACTGTGCCTTCCTCAGTGGCCACAGTATTTAACCTGTGAGTAATCCATATTGAAAAAGGATGAAATTCAAACACTACAGTATTTTCTGTAGTGATCTGATTAAGGGAAAGAACATTATTTGCAAGTACTGAGATTTCTCTATCGAGTGAATATAAAATAACGTCAGAGGAAGAGCTTTAAACCTCTTAGTATACTGCTCAGTTAAATGTTTTGGTGGTTCTAGAGTTTTTTTGCTTAGACCTAAATGTTTATTTTATTTCTTGGAGTGAAAGTCTGTTCTTTACCGAAAGGTGCAGAGCAGAAGACAAAGTAGGATGTCTTTTACTGATGAAGTTAATGGATACAGTAACAGTCACTTAGTTTATTGCAGTTCTTCTGACCCAATAATAGCATAGTACTTTTTTTTTTTTTTCATTTTTTTTAGAAGTTGCATATTTTTCTTAAGAAAGAATGCCGTTGCAGTAAAGCAATCTCTAAAATGCATCTGTTTTTCAGGTACCCATATGAGCGAATTGATGGCCGAGTAAGAGGCAACTTGCGTCAGGCAGCTATTGACAGGTTTTCAAGACCTGATTCTGATAGGTTTGTTTTCCTGCTGTGTACAAGGGCCGGAGGTTTGGGCATTAATCTTACTGCTGCTGATACCTGCATCATTTTTGATTCAGACTGGAACCCCCAAAATGACCTCCAGGTAGCGTTACAAGAGATGATTTTATTGAAAATTTTTCTTTGCCTTTTGCGGTGAAATTTTCTTCACCTACAAGAGAAATTATCTGTTATTGCTCTCTTGAAAATGTAAACATTATTATTTATATTGAAAACAATAACAGTAAAAAAAAAGTAAGTTCTCTGTATTGATTCTTTTAATTTTGTTTTTCTTCCTTTTGTGACCTGTAACTGAATATCTACCTTTGTTTCATCAGGCTCAAGCACGATGTCACAGAATAGGGCAGAGCAAATCAGTGAAAATTTACAGATTGATAACAAGGAATTCTTATGAAAGGGAAATGTTTGACAAAGCTAGCTTGAAGTTGGGCCTTGATAAGGCCGTGCTGCAATCTATGAGCGGAAGAGAAAACGCTACAAATGGGGTGAGAATTAATATTTTAAGGTGCACTGTCAACAAATGCCGTGAATGTGTTACACTTGTCTTGCTTGTTTGTGTTTTAGCTGGGGGACAGTGGTTTTCATATGGAGTACAGCATATATTTTAAATTAGGGTTAATTAAGGGCATTGGCTACGTGAACTGGCTCAGCCTATCTAATGGTTCACTTATTGCCAAAAGGGGGCAGGTGGAGTCATGTACCCTCAACCCTGATCCGTTCTTGTCGTTCCACCCTTTACACTGTGTTGATCCTGGCACTTTATGGAGTTCTAGTTGACTTTTGCTGGTTAGCCTTTTTGCTTTGGGCTGTCTTTGCTTTAGCTTTTTTGTCAGGTTAGTAAGTTGAATCTGCTCCCAGGAGTTCAGGAATCATCAGAGCTAAAGGAATTCAGTGGCAATGAATTATTGAGTAGTTTAAACTACTTGCATAACTTCACTCTGAGAATTTTGTTGTTTGTATTCTTCTTTAAAAGGTGATTTCAGCACGAATGTTTAATTGACCGACACCACATTATTGTAGAGTGTCAGTTCTTAAATTGCCATTAAGAGGACAATCAGTCTGATTGTGTTGTCAGATGAATGCATTGGCTGGTGTCAGAAAAACCCCCAAAACCAAAACAGCCCCCTCACTTATGTGTTACAGGTGCAACAGCTTTCTAAAAAAGAAATAGAAGATCTTCTTCGAAAGGGGGCATATGGTGCTCTGATGGATGAGGAAGATGAAGGATCTAAGTTTTGTGAAGAGGATATTGATCAGATTCTCTTAAGGCGAACACACACAATTACTATTGAATCTGAAGGAAAAGGCTCAACATTTGCAAAGGTGTGCATTGAAATTCAGAAGAAAATAAATAAAATACAACCAGACTAGATGGATGTAGTATTAAATTGCCTTCTGTGTCTATTTATTTTTTCACTGTACTTGTCTCAGGTATTCTCTCTGTAAATGTTGGGAATTTGTATTTCCACTATCGTTATTTTCCACTATCATTATTTTCCAGGCTTACCTTCTTTCTTTCTTGATACTACCACTTTATGAGTTTTAAGTAGTGTATTTGCTAGGGAAAAATAGGTATTCATTGTAGCATGTAGTTAAAAAAACCAATGCATGTGTTTTCACATTTATTAGGCTAGTTTTGTTGCATCTGGGAACAGGACAGACATTTCTTTGGATGACCCTAATTTTTGGCAGAAGTGGGCGAAGAAAGCTGAGCTGGATATTGATGCTCTAAATGGAAGGGTAAGAGCTTTATGATTGTTCCTAGTACAATTAAATTGAGGATGTTTCCCCTCTCCTAAATTTCTACATTTTCACTTTCATTGTAGAATAACCTAGTTATTGATACACCAAGAGTGAGAAAGCAAACCAGACTCTACAGTGCAGTTAAAGAGGATGAACTGATGGAGTTTTCAGACTTGGAAAGTGATTCTGAAGAAAAGCCTAGCACAAAGCCCCGTAGGCCTCAGGACAAATCACAAGGTTATGCAAGAAGTGAATGTTTCAGGGTGGAGAAGAACTTGTTGGTTTATGGGTAAGGATATACAAATATACTGATTGTGGCTAAACATGTGAAACTACAGAAATTCTGTATAGTAAATAACTCATCCTTCTCTTGGACACATTCACATCATCTCTTACTGTATAATGTTTGTCTCTTATATGCTGTATTACATGCCAGTGAGATTTTTTTGGTTGCGATATATATAGGTTGTTTATATGTGTGTTATTTAGTTTAAAGTATCTGAGTGTCTCTCAGATGGCTGAGCTCACTGGCACGATAAGTAGTTTTGCAATGATGGAATACTTGTTTCTGGTTTCTCATAGCGTAAATATTCTTGAGTTATCGAGTTCTAATCTCTCTTTTCTAAGTGTTGAGGAGAGTAATAAAAGTGTATTTGTAAAGAACAATATAGTTCTGAAATCAACAGTCAATCTAGACATTTTCAACACAGATTCTGGTATTTTCACACCCCTTAAATTTGATACTTTATATTTTTCCCCATTGAGTGTACCAATTTGAATTTTATCTCTTTGCAAACAGGTAGCTATATTTGATTGCTAACACATTGGACTTCAGAATGATTGTCTTTTTAGGAAGTAGTGTACGACAATTGCTAATAATGGATTTCAGGATCAAACGAGGAATGATTCTCCAAATCCCATGATTGTAGGAATTGGTTGAGTTTCCTATTTGTAGCTTACTGGGACCATTAGAGTTAAACATATGTACTTTATTATTCTGAGTGTAGTTCAATTGCAGCTTTACGAGCAGTGAACTTATTGCCTGTTCTGTAAAATAAACATTCTTAACTCTTTGGTGCAGGAGGTTGAATTCCCTGATGTAATCTGCAAATGCAAAATGCATTAGTGCTAACACAGGAGGTCCCAACTTGCTTGGTACCAAGAGTTAAACTGAAAGTCACAAATTAAAATACCAGTACCCTGACTGTTGTATTGAACGTATTTTTCTTATAGCTGGGGTCGGTGGACTGACATCCTCTCACACGGGCGCTATAAACGTCAGCTAACAGAACAAGATGTGGAAACCATCTGCCGGACTATCTTGGTGTATTGTCTTAATCATTACAAAGGGGATGAAAATATCAAAAGTTTCATCTGGGATCTGATCACTCCAACTGCAGATGGGCAAACTCGAGCTTTGGTTAATCATTCCGGTATGTCTACCACAATCAAATAATGATGCTGGTAAATAGGAAAGAATTGCTTCAGTCATCCTATGTATTTAGTTTAAACTATAGCCATTCTGACATGTCGTAGGATCTTGTCAGATTTTATGAGTAAGGTGGGCTTTGACTTGCCCTGTACTTAAAGGGGAAGTCTCCCTCACACACTTTGTAGAATGCAGTGTTCTTTTCCTTGAATCAGTTTTAAACTAATATTCTGGTATAAGTTTTAACTGGCACCTACTGCTGGAGGTAATCTCTTTTAAATTGCCATAAATCAGAAAGCTTGTTTCCTTACGGCCATTCAGATTCATGAGAGTTTTTACAAGAAATATTTATATAACACCATTTTCTGGCTAGCACTCTGAATTTTGAAGTCTTCACACCTAAATTTGCATGAAAGTTTTGGCTGATTTTGTTACTTGCAATTTTCTGTACTGAATTATGTTGCTGTTCAGTTTTTGGTGGTTGTGTTGCCCACAAAGTTATTAAAATAGCAGTGATACTTACGTATGTTTGTAATGTAGTTTGGGGTGAGAGTTTTTCTTTTCAGATTGTGTAAGAAATATTTGGGTTTTATCTAGGTCTGTCTGCACCAGTGCCCAGAGGGAGGAAAGGGAAGAAAGTAAAAGCCCAGAGTTCACAGCCAATGCTGCAAGATGCTGATTGGCTCACAACCTGTAATCCAGATGTATTATTTCAGGAAGACAGCTATAGGAAACATCTCAAACATCACTGTAATAAGTAAGTACTAATAAATGTTTCATTTAGAGGTTTGAGGTTTTTTTTAACTACATGCTTTGGAAAAGTCCACAACTTAATTTGAATATATTTAATAGAACACAGGACCATTTAATAGGATGTAAAGGCCGTTATTACTTTTTAATTTGGGGATAATCATCTTAACAGGTATCTGGATACTTCTCTAAGCTCTTTATGACTGATCAGCACAGTTCTGAAGAAAATTGTTGTCTACTTAGTAAATAAGAATGGAATCAGATGAAATTATTATTTTTACCATATAAAGGAAAGACTGTATTCCTACTATATATTCCTATATTCCACTAAGTCTATTTCTGTTGACAGTTGCCTATCTGTAAATAAAAGTTGGTTGTTTCTTACACTTCTTGTGGGGTCTCTCAGGCTGATGTCCTTAAGGTTCTCTTCCTTAGATGTTAAACTCATATATCCAGTTTCCAGAGTTTTTTGTAGCAGTTTAGCTATATGTGGGTGTACCTTTTCTCTTCATTCTTTCTCTCCCTTCCTCTCTTGCTCTTCACATTATAGGGATTATTTATTTTTTTCTCCTTTGAGATGAAATTTCTCACCGAATTCTCTTACCTGAATTGATTTGTCCTGATTTGATTTTTGAATTTCTAACATGTTACTAAACTGGAAGCCTTTTGGGATAAAGATGATTGTATTTATTTTTTTTTAATTGTTGCATGAATGTTTCTTAAGAGACTCTTTTACCTGTTTTCTGGCTTTTGTTTTATAATATCATATTTTTATGTCAAGTTCCTTTGACTCCATCTCAGTTTTGCTTACTATATTATCCCTTATAGACACTGAACCTCCCCTTGTCCCAAAAATACCTTGTTTTAGAGTTGAGGGGTGGTTGTTTGCTTTTGGGATTTGGGGTGTTTGGTTTTGGTTTTAAATTTCTACTCACTGTTATACAAATACCATACAATTGTAATGCAGTGTTACTGAAAAGTTGTTACTTTTGTGTTTTGAATATGTATTGTGTCTTATTGATACTGTTTATTGGAAAGAAATTATTGATTTGAAAAGTACCTGTGGGCTGTCAATAGGGGGTGTGATGTGAAGGAGGAAAGGCATTTAGGGGCTTTATTACCTCTTTTCCAGATGCTAACCAAGCTTAATTCTCAGATGATGACAACAGATATTCAGAGAATTATGTTAGCAAGCACACTTCCAAAAAAAACTGTTTTCTGATTTTTTTTTTTTCTGAACTGTTACTCAGATCTATTATTACACTTCACTTGCTCTTGAAGTAATAAAATTCTTTCCTGGAACATTGTTATAATCTTTCAGGTAACATGTCTTCATTACTTGTTATATCAGTTTGCAGATCAGACTTAAATTAATTTTTAAAATATTGCTTCTGTAATAATGCAGTAGAACAATTACAAGGATCGGGAAGACTGGTAAATGTGCAAGAATGTTTTCAGTTGCTATCTTTTTCCTTCACTTCCCAGATCCACCAGGACTAAGTGAATTGTAGAAGCCACATGTTTAGCACAGGTAAAATCAAACAGAGGTGGAAGCCAGTTAATAATCTGAGTCATTTCCTTCAATGTACCAGTAGTACCGGTAGCAGTTGGCTTAATAAGAACTGGTGTTCTGTTTTTGGTGTACCATGTATGCTGGTTTAATGCATAGGACTCCTGAAAGGTTCAAAGAGTCTCTGTTTTTTGGTAGCTCTTGGGTTTTATTTCCTGCTTGTCCTCTTTGGCTTGATGTAACAGCTGTTATTGCTTAATACTAAGATGATAGAGACCCTCAACAGCTTATTTACATAGCCACACAGGGAGCAGGGACACCTTACTGGTCCCAGTTACCGTGTGTACGAAAAGAAGCGTGTCTGACATGCTTTGAATTGCAGACATGACCTTCATTCAAATCCCTCCTCTTCCGAAGCTTGATTGAATAACACGTGTGAAACCGGGTATTGCTCTGGTTGCATCAGGTCTCTAATGAGGAGCTCTCAAAACTGGTGGTGGTCTAAATTTTTCATGCAAGTGGGTGATCAGATTACTGCTTCCGTGGTCACCCTTGCTATTCCAGGAGCAGCAGCAATTCAACAGTTGCCGTGATGGATTTAAATACAGTGAGAGGGCAGGCTGAGTAATCTCCATCTTAGCCGGTACTGGTTTTACTTCATGAACTAGGCAGCAGGGGGTGCCCTGAATTGGGTAAACATAGGAGAGCAGGATTATTTTCAGGTAGATACTTTTTTCTACAGAAATGACCTCATTTCAAGTCTCCTTGAAAAGCCAGTCTGCTATTTTCTCTCCTGCCAGCTTCAAGTGTGACCACAACACCTGACAGTGCTTCCACAAATGACTGTAGTATTGCAGAAATGGGGAAAAATAAACCATGAAGATTTTTCACTTCCTTGTAGCAGTTAGGTTGTGCATAGGTAATTAAATAGCAGTTGAACTATAAAGAGTAAAAATAGTTAATATCTCTCAAGGGAAATGGGGGATTATTTTTCTCCCCCATTTTCAGAGGCAAAAAGTTGTATAATCTGAAAAACCTGACATTCCATATTGAGGGTTTATTGTAAGGTAGTAAAACCAGATTTTATATCTCGTTTATTTCTACAACTTCTGATGTGCTTCCAAAAATGGTATTAAGGCAGCAGCTGAGGAAATTTTATGAGATAATGAAGCAGAACAGTTACTGAAAGCCATCTGCTCAGTTGTTTACAAACTTGCTTCAATACTTCAGAGGCAGTGGTAGAGTACGTGTCTAAACTTCACAAGCTGCACTAGGTAGAACTAAATGAAATGCGCCGCGGCCGGGCTGAGCTGGGTCCCTCTCTGTGCAGTGTAAGCAGTTGCCAGGCAGGCCTGTTGGAAGCCAGCAGAAAGCACCACACAGAGGTGATTATGTGCCACCATCTGTCACGCTTCAAGCCTACCATACAGCATGGCTAATCAGCCTTGGCAGGATGATGGATGAACAGCAGCAGCTGCCAAAAGCCACTGTTGGCAAACAGTCCTGAAGTTAAGAACTTTTTCCCCCCTCTGCCTTCCTCTCCAGGGTCCTGCTGCGTGTCCGCATGCTCTACTATCTACGACAAGAAGTTATAGGGGACCAAGCAGACAAGATCTTAGAGGGTGCTGACTCAAGGTTAGTGCAAGTGCAGGTTTATTTTTTGCTTTATGACACTGGCTTTTTTAAAGTACACATACTATAATAATGCAACGTTTAAAGGTTGTCACACTTTATCTCTTATATGTCTGTTCTCAAGCAGCCTTATTATTTTATCAAACGCAGCGGGTAATTTTCTTGGGGGAGGAAACAATGTGGAAAATGACAGAAGTGGATTTACAGTTCTGCTAATATTGAGGGATTATTCTATCACAATTTAAAAAATGAAAAAAATACTAAGTCTTTAAATGAATCATATTTAGATAACTAAAATAACCTAATGTTATGGGTTTTTTGTTGTGGGTTTTTTGGTTGGTTGGTTGTTTTTTGTTTGTTTGTTTGTTTAACCATCCTAATTATTTTTGGGGGATATTTCAATTTCTGTGTTGGGTTTCAGGGTGTTTTTCCCCCTAAAAATTAATATTTACTACTTGGGAGGTTTTTTTGTTTTGGTTTGGTGGTGGGGGGTTTTTTTATTGTTTTGTTGTTTGGGGTTTTTTTTATGGGGGGGGGGGGTTCTTGTTTTGTTTTGTTTTAAAATTCATGTCCAGTAATACCTTTGAGAATGTACATAATGCTATCTTCACAGTGAAGTAGATGTGTGGATACCTGAGCCATTCCATGCCGAAGTTCCTGCAGACTGGTGGGATAAGGAGGCAGATAAATCCCTTTTAATTGGAGTTTTTAAACACGGTAAGTGATGTCTCACTCTGAACAAAACTCAGTTGTAAAGCTTTCAGTGTGTAGGACTGTTCAGTCATAATATTAACAAGTATTGTTCCAAAGAACTGTTGGCTTGTATCTCCCTTTTTTTCTTGCCTGCATTAAAAACCTAATATGAGCTGTAAATATCAGATGCTGTTTTTAAATGTTTGCAGAACATTTGAGAAGAAAACATTACTTTCTTGGCTGTAAATAAAACAAAGCCATATTTGTTTAAATAATAGCCAAATAGTAAGATAGATCTCCATAAACTTTGCTTCCAGCACTGCTTCACTTGCTAACTCTGCCAACCAGTGTCAAAGTGGACGGTGGGCTTAACCTCTGCTATTAATCTGTACAAGTGCCTCCTGGGCTTTGTTCCAAGCAATATTTCACAAATGTCAGTGTTGAGAACTCCCGGCTCCCTTGAGTGGGATGCAGCCTTGTTAACTTTGAAAGGCTGGGGATGCAGAGCTGGCATGATATATACAGTGAGCGATTCCTGATTATAATCCCAATTCTCTGGAGGTCGCAGAGGTATTCTCAGCAGCCCAGCCTGACTAAAGGGGAGAATGATGGCTTATAAAACCTTTCATGATTACAGTTTGGCTTGAGGCTCTACAGCAGTTAGGAGCAGTGTGTTGTAGTACAAATCCTAATTGAATTGTGCTGTTCTGCCTATGTACAGCAGCTCTGTGTTGTGGGCTCAGCTGAGGCAAGTCTAGTCTAAAAATCATTTTCCTGCAGTGCACTGTTGGGATCTGCCATTTTCCATCTAGTCAACTTGGGCAGTAAAAAAGCAAACAGCAGTTTGAAAACCATAGAGGGAACAGTGTCATCTTACTGACATGCATCATCCTAAACCTAATAAGACAGGTTCGTTGGCCTTACGTATAACCCATGTATACAGCATTTTTTCAGCCTATATTGAGGGTTCCAGCAGGGCTGGAGCTATAGAAAATGTGTGTGTGTGTGTGTGTTTCCATTCACATCTATGTGTTTCCACAGGCGAGTATTGAATGTGGAGAACCAGTCCACGTAGGAAAATTTTTCACTTGTGAAAGGTTTTTACTTAACCTCATAACAACATTAAATTTAATGCTTTCTTCATTATCTTCCATTCGTTAATGTTATTGATGGGAAAATGCTTCTGTGCTGATGGAATTTATCAATATGAACAATTTCTCTCCATGAGTGAAGTGATCGTTTGCGACACGGTGACAGCTCCATTGTTTTATTTAAAAATAAATAAATGAATCCAGGAAATTGTACTTCTAGTGCCTAAACCTGTTCTACTCCCAGTTGGTCACAGCTTTTAAAAAAACATTTGTCTCCCACTCTGCGTGCAGGTTATGAGAAGTACAATTCTATGAGAGCTGATCCAGCACTGTGCTTTCTGGAACGGGTTGGCATGCCTGATGCAAAGGCCATAGCTGCTGAACAGAGAGGGACAGACATGTTAGCAGATGGCGGTGATGGGTAAGGAGGACATGAAAAAATTAATAAACTTTATCAGCATTGTATATGTTGGCATGAGTTCATATGTCATATTTTACTTACATGTTGCCTGAGGATATGAAGTGACCATATGATGTACAAAGTACATGGAATAGTTTACACGGTTGAGCATGAAGTATAAATGTGTAACTTGGTACACCATACTGGTGGCTTTTGTAGCTTTCTTGCTTTGGTCCAGAAAATCAGCCTCCCCTCAAAAACAATATACTTCTTGTAATAGTTCTTCTAAATATTTTATAGGGGTGAATTTGACAGAGAGGATGAAGACCCAGAATATAAGCCAACCAGAACTCCTTTCAAGGATGAAATTGATGTAAGAACTTCCAACTTTCTGTAATTACAAATATATATAACTGATTCTCCATATTTATTTTAATGTGTTCTGAAGTTTGAGAGCTACCAGATAAACACACCTTATAAAGATTGTTTGCTGCTCTACTTGAGAAATGACATCTTTTTCTTCACAAATGATGACATATGGTAAAAACTGAAAACTAAAATAACTTCTGTCTTTTTCCCCAAGGAATTTGCAAACTCACCTCCAGAAGACAAAGAAGAATCCATAGAAATACACTCAAGTAAGGCTATAGCAAAGAAATTAAAAAGGCAAAAAGGAATTATTTACTGAAAGGTGGACTGTTTATATTACGATGAGGGGATAGGTGGTGTTTTGGGGCAGTACCACAGTAAACTTTTTACTGCAAAATCTCTTCATGCTTCACGTTTACAAAACAATTATTTACTGTCTTTAAATAATCCACATTATGGTTCTCTGGATTTTTAATTACATAGTAGAAACTGTGATGATAAATACCGGATGTTTCATAATGCAGCCGTTGATGGTTTTGCTGAGATAATCTTGGAAGTTACAGATCCGTTGTTTCCTCAGTATGGAGGAAAACTGCCAAGTTTAAGTGAGAATAATAAAGTGGGAAATGATAAGCATAGGTGTTTCCTCAGAGGGAGAATAATATTCTTAGTAATGTATTTAAAGATGCATTGCATTAATTTAAGTACTTACGGTGTTCATAATATGTTTACATTCATAACATTGAATGATAATGCTTGATTGTTATCTCTAAATGCTTCACAAGTATTTCTGAGTCCTTAGAGTTGGATGATTCGATTTTTTTTTTTTTTATCTCCTACCAATGGTTATCCTGTTTCTAATTTGTTGTGCACCAGTATTAGAGTCACATGTTCTTATCTGATAAAATGGGAATCTAGTTATAGAAACTTTGAAATGTTTAGTGTTGGTCTTGCAAGTGTGCAAATACTTCTCTGTTCTCTAGATAAGCACAGTGAAAGCAATGCTGACTTAGGCCAACTCTACTGGCCCAACACTTCAACCCTGACTACCCGTCTGCGTCGCCTCATTACTGCCTATCAGCGCAGCTATAAAAGGCAACAAATGAGGCAAGAGGCACTAATGAAGACTGACCGCAGGAGACGTCGGCCTCGAGAAGAAGTGAGGGCACTAGAAGCAGAAAGGGAAGCTATAATAACTGAAAAACGACAAAAGTGAGTTTCTCAGTGATACCTTTCTTTAAATGCTGTTTGAGCTTGTGTGCCACCAGTACTGCTCTTCTGTTTTGAAAGAGTAAACTAAGAGGGGTTAGGGGCATCTAAACTATGTTTAGATTCTTGTTTATTCATTGGCCTCACTTCCCTTGCTTCTTCCTTGACTAGATGGACAAGAAGAGAAGAAGCTGATTTTTATCGTGTGGTGTCAACTTTTGGAATAATTTTCGATCCTGTCAAACATCAATTTGAGTGGAATCAATTCAGAGCATTTGCCAGGCTTGATAAAAAGTCCGATGAAAGCTTGGAAAAGTATTTTAATGGCTTTGTGAATATGTGCAGACGAGTGTGCCGAATGCCAGTCAAACCAGATGATGGTAAGTTTTAACTGCCTGTGGAAATCAACATGGCTATTGACAGCAGGACTGTTGAAACTTCCTGCCCAGGTGTAACGGTTTTGAAATGGGTGTACGTTTAATCCGTGTTAAACAATACAAATTGGTGTCATTGCAGAACCACCTGATCTTTCCACAATGATCGAGCCAATCACAGAAGAGCGTGCTTCTAGAACTTTATATCGCATAGAACTGTTGCGGAAAATCCGTGAACAGGTTCTCCATCACCCGCAGCTGGGGGAGAGGCTAAAACTTTGCCAACCAAGTTTGGACCTGCCAGAGTGGTGGGAGTGTGGTAAACATGACAAAGACTTACTGATTGGTGCTGCTAAACATGGAGTCAGTAGGACAGATTATCACATTCTGAATGATCCTGAACTCTCTTTTCTTGAGGCTCACAAGAACTTTGCTCAAAACAGAGGGACAGGTAATACAAATACTGTCTCTTCTGTAAACCCTCTGGGTGCTGGCTGCAGTCAAACACCACCTATTGTCCCATCCACACCAGTACAAGAAGAAAAGACTATGGAACAAACGGAGTCTAAAGTTGAAGGGTCTGAAAATCCAGCAGCCAAAGAAAAGCCTGATATCAAAGAGGAGACTGATATTGCAGATAAGGACACTAAACCAGACTGTGATGCTGAGACTGAGCCTGGCTCTGTTAAATGTGAATTGAAAGACATAGAAATGAGTACAGATGTAGATCCAAAATCTATTTCTGAGAAAGGTTCAGAAGAAGATGAAGAGGAGAAACTGGATGATGATGATAAATCAGAAGAATCCTCCCAGCCTGAAGGTAATGCATTGATCAGATGAGTTCTGTGTGTTTGAGTCCCACAGCTGTTGTAGCCGGCTGGTAAGTGGCACACACGGTGCCATTATGGAGTACGGGATGGGCTGTATGTAGCAGTTCCTCTGCCCTTCCATATATCAGGTGGCTAGATAAGCCTTCATAAGAATTATCAAGCATCAGCAGGGTATTCCCCCACAAGGGATGATTTTCAAGATAGCTTACTGAGCCAATAAGCATGGTCTCTGTGCCAAATGCAGAAAGCTAAGGCTCTGCTGTAGTAATTACTGAACAAAAGCCTGAGTTAGAAATGTTGTGTCCATCCTGGTTGCTTTAGCCTGTCTGGTTAGGTTGACATTGGATGTTAATGCCTGGTCATGGTTGTTATTCAGCAGGAGCAGTTTCTCAGGGTAAGAATTTTGATGAAGAAAGCAATGCCTCTATGAGTACTGCAAGGGATGAAACACGTGATGGATTCTACATGGAAGATGGGGATCCCTCTGTGGTGCAGCTGCTTCATGAGAGAACATTTGCCTTCTCTTTCTGGCCTAAGGTTGGTTAGGGGTAGAAAGATATGTTTTTTTCGATGTAACAGTAAACTTTGTATGATACTTCTAACGGGCAAGAGGCTGTTTTCTGTGAATGATTTGTGGAATAGCACTTTTGGCCTCTGTTTCTTACAAATTAGCAGCAGAAATGAAAGAAATTGCTTTGTTGAAAATAGTGTCATTTATTAAAACAACAAACATGGCAGACATGAGTTCTTCATAGGGTCCATAACTATGTCAGCAGCATCTCACCTCTTGCACCACTGTACAGGTTTGTCTCCAGAGCGATCTGCAGCATTGAGAAATGAGACCTTCTAAGATCACCACTTTATTGTGGGGTGAAGAGGTTGTAGAGCAGAGTTTTGGTGACCTACATGATTTAAGCCATTATGTAATGTTGACAGATGTAATTGTATTAAGGTATCCTGCAAACATAAGCTGCAGTTTTAGATAGGATAAAGCTGTACCTTATTTTGGTAACAATGCAGAAAATTATCTAATATAAAATGTTTTTTAAAATTCGAATCCGTAACCTTGTAATAAATCCATATTTAATTTAGTACTCGCCTTTGCAGTAAGGAGAAAGAGAAAAATAAAGTAGTAATAGTCTTAAGCTTACTAATCACCATAACAGGGCCATCTGGTTTGGGATGGGGGGGGGGAAGGGGGGAGCATGGCGGGAGGACCTTGCTCTTAATAGGCTTATTTCTGGGGAAAGCAAGCAGTCTGTTGCAGCTGCTGAGGTTTGCCAGTGGCTTTTGCACTGTTTTGCTGTTCAGGAAGCTAACTGATGGTCATATTCCCTAACCAGCAGTATTTCTCATAGTTCGGAAGTTTCTACTACTTCAGACACTTAGAATGTGCGTGAATACTGAAATGGAAAAAAATCAGATATTACTCCTCTGCTTTCAGGAAGTATTTTGGAAACATGAGCTAAAATCTTATTTCAGTTGTAGTGTGAAAGTAGAACAGAAAATCCTTCGTCTGTATAGGTTCAGCATAAGTAGACTAATAAACATAATTAGAGATTTTTAGTGTACACGCTTCAGTGAAATTTGAAGTGATAATGGGCGTGGAATGAAAATTGACATTCATTAGATGTCCCTAGGTTGGTGCCCGTTTCATAATGTTGAACTTTATTAATAGTGACGCTAATGAGGATCCACTTCCTTGGACAGAATTTCAGATCCAGCCTCTTGGATCTCAAGAACTGCAGCTTTAAGATACTGGTTGCAGATGTTTGGATTTTCCCCTCCTAACTGTTGATTTTTCTAACTACTGAAGTTTTGCAGTGCAAAACAGCAGTGAGTTTATGTTAAATTTTTCAATTAGTACATTGTCACGTGGAAAACTTGGTCTGTTTTTAGTTCTTACCCCCCAATTTAAATGTATCTTTTAAATCCTAGTGGTGTTTTATTCTATAAAATTGTGTGTTATCTTCTTGTGAGGTAATCAGTTTATCCTAACATGCAAGAGTTGCTGCTTTTGAATATATTTCTTAAGCTCTGGAAACTGGATTGCATCATAATACTCATTTGAGTTTAAAAGGCGACTTCTACATTGAAGGTTCATTACATACTTTTCCTTTATGCAGGACCGAGTAATGATCAACCGATTAGACAACATCTGTGAAGCAGTGCTGAAAGGGAAGTGGCCAGTAAATAGGCGCCAGATGTTTGATTTCCAGGGGCTTATACCTGGGTATACTCCAACAGCTGTGGACAGCCCTCTGCAAAAAAGGAGCTTTGCAGAGCTCTCCATGGTTGGTCAAGCCAGCGTCAGTGGCAGTGAAGATATCACTGCTTCTCCTCGGTTATCAAAGGCAAGCCTGCATCTTTCTCTTTCTTACAGAAAACATTTTATCTTGCAGGTGCTTCTTTTGCATAATAGAAAAAAATAGCATGTCTTTAAATAAAATAGAAAAAAGGTAAAAATGTTTCTTTGAATAAAAGGAAGGCTTTGTTTTCAGAGTTACATGTTTGGAGATTTATTTTAAATTCAGTGTAGCCAACAGAGCTTTGCTAATGTTTGGAAATGGTCATTTTTCATTAGGAAGATGCACTCAATTTATCAGTTCCACGTCAGAGGAGGAGGAGACGAAGAAAGATTGAAATTGAGGCTGAGAGAGCTGCCAAGAGGAGAAATCTTATGGAAATGGTTGCCCAGTTACGTGAGTCTCAGGTGGTCTCAGAAAACGGACAAGAAAAGGTTGTAGATTTATCGAAGGCCTCACGAGAGGCAACAAGTTCTACCTCAAATTTTTCGTCTGTTACTTCAAAGTTTATCTTGCCTAATGTCTCCACACCCGTGTCTGATGCCTTTAAAACTCAAATGGAGCTGCTGCAAGCAGGTCTTTCACGCACACCCACAAGGCATCTACTAAATGGCTCTTTAATAGATGGAGAACCGCCCATGAAGAGGAGGAGAGGAAGGAGGAAAAATGTAGAAGGGCTTGATCTGTTATTTATGAGCAACAAACGGACATCGTTGACTGTAGTAAGACCACAACCTTTTTCCTTTTTGTCTCATATTTGTTCTTCTGTCTCTGCTACTTCCTGAATGTGTTCAAAGTCTTGTCATACTCTCCCTAATAGTAACATGCAGTTTTCGCCCAACCAGCTTTTTCTTTGTTTAGAGCTGTTGCTACTTTTTGAACCAAACAAAATATTCTCATCAAGACTTTACTCCAGCAAATTGTAGCTAAGTTTTAAGTAGCTCCTACTTTCAAAATTACTTTCTTTTTTTTAACATGATATATTTCAACAGGTTATATTTTGAGGCTTAAATATGTCATCCTTGCTGTGTTGAAAAGGGAGGGTCTTCAAGGACATTTACTCGAAAGGCACAAAAACTGCTTTGTCTTTAGCTGTATGTTCTTTATTGTTCAAGGATGCAAAATTTACAAAATTTTCTAATGCAACGCTATTGCTTTACGTAGTATGAATATTTAAACCCCAGTAACTCTTGCGTATGCAAAATCCTTGGTTAGTCTCTGAAATTTTCTCTTCAGCTGTTCCCTTGAAGTGAGAATTGATACAGATGTTACTGTTTTCAGGAGGATGCAGAAGTGACCAAAGCTTTTGAAGAAGATATGGAAGCCCTACCAGCAAGGAACATTCCATCTCCTGGTCAATTAGACCCAGACACTCGCATCCCTGTAATCAATCTAGAGGATGGGACCAGGCTGGTGGGAGAGGAGGCTCCGAAAAACAAGGATTTAGTTGAATGGCTTAAATTGCATCCTACTTACACTGTAGATATGCCAAGTTATGTACCAGTAAGTATGCAATTCCAAAAGCGTTGTTCTATTGCATTAATGCAAAAGTTAGTTTTACAGATGTTAGAATAAATTTCCTCACATTGAGTGGAGTCATTCAATTTTGTAACTTGGTTTTCAACGGAAGTTTTCTCTTTAGCCACCCTGACTAATGGATCTAAACACCCAAGTGGCATCACGGTGTTTGAGTTGGTTTTCCTTTCTTAATATTTGTCTCTAACAACATGTTAGAACAGCGTTTGTCAAGTCCTGTAGAATTTCTTCATCTGATACAAGAAAAATTTCTTCTGACATAATCTGAGAGTAAAGTAATTGACCCTTTCTTAAAATTGTTGTGAAAAGGGGTACTGTGATTGATGATTTTTGTCAAGAAAATGAAAAACTAAAAAGCAATACATTTCTCTTCTTTCCAGAAGAGTGCAGATGTGCTGTTTTCCCCATTTCAGAAGCCGAAACAAAAACGACACAGATGTCGAAACCCTAATAAACTGGATATAAACACCTTGACAGGAGAGGAAAGGGTACCTGTTGTAAATAAACGAAATGGAAAGAAGGTAAAAATTAAGTTAGTTCAGTGGAGGTCTTTAATAATGTCTTTGCATGTGGAAAGCAGGCTTTCAGCTCTAAACTTTTAAAGAGAAAGTTTAATAATTTGGCACTGGCAGTTATTCATACTGAGGTGTGCCACCTGGTTCCTTTAATTCCTTCTTTGCTCTTCTGATAGGTTCATATTAGTCACTTGAGTGAATAGTTCATACTTTTTGAACCCATATAGCACATTTTTTCCTTACATCAGATTCAGATTTTATTACCAGACCTGCCAAAGCTGCAGCACTTAACTGGTTTTTTTTAAAACATGATTTTTTAAAACATAATTTTGTCACTTCAGGTATCCATGTAGTTTTCTGCAGTCTGAACTGAAAGTCTTTGCTGCTATCCTTCAGAGATGAAAGTGCATGAAAATGTCCATATAAGTAGCTGTTTGGTTTTGTTGTTGGGTTTTTGTTAAAGTATTAACCTTGTCTCTTCTGTTAGATGGGTGGAGCTATGGCCCCTCCGATGAAGGACTTGCCAAGATGGCTGGAAGAAAATCCTGAATTTGCTGTTGCTCCAGATTGGACTGACATTGTTAAACAGTCTGTAAGTGAAACTCTCATTCCATGCTTCACTGTAGATTATAGCACAGAAAAGTTGAAAGTTTTGTAAATTGGTCATTAAGTCTTTATCTCATAGTTGGTTTTGAGAAAATTGTAGTGTCTGTGTAGGAGTTACCCAGCTCAGGGGGGATGTGATAGGAGGCTGCTGCAGAATGGGGTTGAAATACACTCGAAAAATCAGCTACAGTTAAGGTAGCCTTCAGCATTTGTTTTGCTTTTTTTTTTTTTAATAAACAAGAATCCTTAATAAATACAGGTATTTGTACATTAGAAACTATTAAGAAAATTTTTGTCATATTTGGAACAGAAATATGCGTCATTGTCTTGATAACAGGCAGTATCAAAGGGGAATAGGTTTACTGCCTTTTATTCTACAACATTTGTTTGAAAAGAAAGGGTAAAATCTGCAAGTACTCAATTTAATAGAGCATTACTGACTGAAATTCAGTATGAATTACAAAGATATAAATTCATAACTGCAGAATATCAGGGGTTTTTTATAATGAAGCTACGGAGTTTCAGCATGTATTGTTTTACTGTTATGTTTAAGTGTAAAAAAAAAAAAAAAATCTGTGATCTTGCTTTCTTCAGCTTTCTTTGCATGTTCTGCTGCCATTCACTTTAGTAGCTAAACCCTAGTCACCATTTGCCAGGGTGAAAAAACAAACCACTTTTGGAGTATGCTGAAATCCCTTCTGTTTCTTCCATCGTCATCAGTTAACTGTTGAAAACTATAAAAGCTAAATGAGAATAAAACTTGCTTTTTGCCTCCCCATTTCAGGGTTTTGTTCCAGAGTCCATGTTTGACCGTCTTCTCACTGGACCTGTTGTGAGGGAGGAAGGAGCAAGCAGAAGAGGAAGAAGGCCAAAAAGTGAAATTGCCAAAGCAGCTGCAGCAGCTGCTGCTGTAGCATCAACTTCGGGAATCAACCCACTACTAATGAACAGTCTGTTTGCTGGAATGGACCTCACAAGCCTCCAGAACCTACAGAACCTGCAGTCTCTCCAGCTCGCAGGCCTCATGGGCTTTCCGCCAGGGCTAGCAACAGCTGCTGCTGCTGGGGGGGACGCTAAAAATCCGGCTGCCATGTTGCCTCTGATGTTGCCAGGGATGGCAGGATTGCCCAATATGTTTGGACTAAGCGGATTGTTGAATAACCCCATAACAGCTACTACTGGAAATGCCACTACTGCTTCCGGTCAAGGAGAGACTGAGGATGGCGCTTCAAAAGCTGAAGAGAAGAAAAATGAGAATGAAGAGGAGAACAAAGACTCTGAGAAAAGCACAGACACTGTTTCTGCTACTGACTCTGCGAATGGATCTGTCAGTGCTGCTACTGCGGCAACTACCGCCCCTGCCACCACTACTACCACCACCAACACTGGATTGCCCACAAACCCTCTGGCCTTCAATCCTTTTCTGCTGTCTACCATGGCTCCTGGCCTCTTCTATCCATCTATGTTTCTACCTCCAGGACTGGGAGGATTGACTCTGCCCGGCTTCCCAGCACTAGCAGGACTTCAGAATGCAGTGGGCTCCAATGAAGAGAAGGCTACTGAAAAAACTGAAGGAGCTGCCTTTAAAGATGAAGAAAATCTCGAAGGCAGTGATGCAGAGGAGAGCCTTGATAAAACTGCAGATTCCTCCGTTTTAGAAGATGAAATAGCACAGGGTGAAGAATTAGACTCACTTGATGGGGGGGAAGAAATAGAAAACAATGAAAATGATGAATAACCAGTACCAGTTACAGTTAAAGTGTTTTAAACTTTTGACAAGTGGTAGTCCTACTGTTTACACTCACAGTTAATGTCCATACTTAGTTTTTATAAGCTGTTCTGTAACATAGTGTAGCAAAAAAAAAAGTTCAAGTCATGTTATACAGATGTGTCAAAAGGTATCTTGGTCATTAAGTATTGTGCAGTGCATTATTTATTATCCCTAGGAGAGATGAAATTTGAGAGGTGATCATGTCTTTTTAAGGAAATTGACATAATGCTCTGCTTTTTTTTTCTTTTGGTACCATTGGTATTATGAATTAAGCAGCAATTTTTAATCAAGTGGCACTAATAGAAGGAAGTGCTGCTTGAAGGAAGGATGAAGTTATATATTTAATTTTTTTTTTTTTTTTTTTTTTTGCTGTGAAGGTCAAGATGAAATTTACCATACATATCGTACTCGCGCTTCATTTTGACTGTATGGGAGTTCACCCGCTCACATGCGCGCACACACCCACACACACACTCTCTCTCTGACAATCTTCATGATAGTGTGAATGTCTCTGTCTTGAGACGCAGCAATAATAAGGCAGCTGTTGAATGTGAAGAGTACCTTTTGGAAATTAACCCACGGAGAAGGTTCTTACAGGATAAAGCTACAGTTTAATCGTCTCGTGATCTTGTAATGCACTGGTATAAACAAAAAGAAAAAAATCAGGTACCTTTTTTAAATTAAAGGACTTTGTTACTTTAGCCACAAAGCTAAACAGCATTACCTCAACTCTAAACTAGCCTTGAAGTTTACAGACATGACTTTGTAAATGTATTGTTTTTCTTTGTTGTGATGTCTTTTTATTTTTTTTCTTTGGAAACTGCTATCATGTAAGATAAGATGTAAATTGCTGCCAACTGTAGTAATGATGCTTTTAATAAAAGTGACCCATGATATGCAGAGATGTAATTATAGAATGTAGTGTTTAGGGACATCAAAACTGGTGTTCACTTTCTGTATTTGCATTTGTGGCTTTTTTATAGCATTTTCCTGCTATATTCTTTATAGATTAGTGGCTGTAAATGCTAAACTGATCGTCTTCAGGGGACTAGGCAGGAAGAGAAACCTTGAATTGCCTTCATATTTTCCACTCTAAGTAACTCTACAGAAATGCACGCTAAAATCCCTACTTTACTCCTTCAAAGAGGCATGAGAGACTGAGAATACTTTAAATGTGTTCAGCATGTGATAATGTGGTACACTAAAGAACAAAAGGGCAAAAGAAAAATGAGGCTTTAATAGGCACAATATCTAGGTCATTTATCCTTGGTTAATGGGTAGAAAAACACAATGCTGTAGTGACAGCAAGGGATACAAAGGCTCTGTGGTATCCTGTAGACCAGAGCTTGTGATGCCAGAAACCACTGTGTCAAACAACCTACATGAAACTAAAACTGACCCACTTTTCATAAAAACCAGTGTCTCTTCTGGAGAGCTACCGATTTGTACCCTTTTGTGACCTTTTGATATTCGAGATAATGTACCATTTGAGAACTTCTGTTTTCACGGTGTTGTCACCTTGACACACACATACACAACCAGCTCAAGAGTGAGGATAAAAGGTTAGATTTTCAGTGGAGTACATGAAAAATTGGCTATTTCAGAAGCCAGCTGTGGGTGGACCCCTATCTTTAGGACTAATGCTATCTGTGCTTTTGGAATGCTGGAGAGCTGCAAACCTCACTCTCATGTACGCTGTGAATTTGCACAAGAGCTCAAATGGACAAGTATCGCAAGGGCAAAATTTTGGTCCCAAGGGGGATGTATGAAAAGGGGCGAACTTGGCTTGAAAGGAACATTTCATAAACGATGAAAGTAGATGAGAAATGAAGGCTTAGGAAGTGAATTTTGTGTGAATGAATCACAGGCACGCACTGTTGAAATGAATAGATGTCAGGATGTCTTGTACTGCCACTTAAATAGATCATAGGGAGTTAATGAAGGTCAGGAAGGATTCCCCCCCACCATGTACATCACAGAATGGTTGAAGAGGTGTATTATTCCTGCCTCTTTCTAAAACATCACACGTAGACCATGGTAAAAAGTGAGAGGCTGAAGGCCAAGGTACGTTAACTTGATCAGGTGTGTTACATACTCAGTTGAATTTGTTTCAGCTGTTGTTTAAATGGCAGGTCTTATTTTTTTTCCTCCTACCTATAGAATTCCTAACTATAAGAGTTGGTAGGTGCTTCCCGTTGTGTAAATTCCACATACTGTACCAAATAGCCTCTTTTTATTTTTTTTTCAATTCAGTTTTATAATTCCCAGAAAAGATTTACACAGACTAATGATACCCCTTGGGAGGACCCTTTTTAATTGGCAAGACTAGAAATTATATTGTTAAATGCCGTACTAAGTCCCCTTCTCCTCTGTCAAAATGGGGAAATTTTGTAACCACCTAATTCTGCCTATAGGTTTTTGACATGGAAACATCTAAGTTGTGGTGTAGGGTGTCCAAGTGACAAGTGAGTGAATCTTGCCCCTAGGACAAGGATCTTCCATGATGGAATTACTCGTCTGCCTTTCCTACTCAAAGAAAGCTGGAGAACTGTTGCAACGGAATGAATGCCATGGGAATGTGAGACCCTCTGTGCTTTCTGAACAGCCTTGCTTCCTACAAGCCAAACAGACCCCTCACTGTTGAAAAGGTGGTGACATTTGATTTTTGGAAGGGATATGAGCCCCTTGTATGAAAAATGAAGTGGGGGGATTGCCATCTAATGTCCGAGAAATGTATTACATGAAAATATGAAGGTTTTTCTTTGATTTTGACAGAGTTTTTACATGTTAATTATTGCAAATATTCTTACGGAGTTTTAAAGTGTGTCTAAATGAATAAAAGCTTACGTGAGTAAGATGCACAGATCAGATACTATTCTGCACTTGATTCACATCTGGAGCACCCTTTCTGTCTGTCTTGATGAGGAGCCTTTCATTTGCCACCAACTATTTTTTTTTGCTGGACCACCTAATGTTCATGGAAACGATAATGGCATTATTGGGAATATAAGTTGCTTTCTTTGTTACTTTCAAGAAGAAAGTACCTGTGTCAAAGTACAGCAGTGGTCTGCATGCTATCACAGCCTGTTCTGTGTGCATGGTGTGCAGTCCTGCCAGGGGAAAGAACTGAACAACAAATCTGCTCAAGCTATTACAGACATATTTTTTAATAAGGGAGAAATTGTTCAAGTGTGAGTGTTGAAAACTGTCACTGATAAAATAGTGGGCAAATTCCTAAACCAGTCCCAGGTCTTTTCTGCCAGCATTGGTCCCTTATTTCATATTAATGTCAAGTATCAGAGGGTACTGCATATTGAAATAATGCGCTTCTGTTGAGGACCTCTGCCATTAAGCACTTCCTCATTTGAGAGGAACTTAAGATTGAGGGGAGGGGTTGGGGTGATGTTTGATTGTATTTTTAATATTCAGCTTCACATTTGATTTTGTATTGTGGACAAAACTGCTTGGGGCATTTAATACTTTTGTTGCTCTGCACCACGTGTTTCAACTACCTCTGAATCCTTAATATTGCAGCTGAAGTCTGATAATGTAAGGGCATGAGGGCTCTTGGTCCTGCTGCCTCCACACTCTTCCCTGGTGGCCTGAAAGGTACCAGCCCAGGAACATTTTCTGATTCTCCTCAGGGGGAAAGAGCTCTGGCTGCAAGTTTTGCTTCACATGCCGTGCAAAAACCTGTTGTACCTAAATTTGGCTTCAAGTGATGATGCCTTGGAGAGACCTGAAGATGGTTTTTTATGTAGACAGATGATCTTTTGGGCATTCAGTATAATCACTTGTTTGAGTAAGCTGTTCTGAGAATACATGAAGGAAATTAAACTTAACGATGGACAGTTGCTGTGATCGAAGTTTGATGGGACTGAGGAAAACCTTCTGAATGCAGGGTGAATGGTGAATGTCCCAGCTCAGGCTGCATGTAGTTTTGCAAAAGAGCAAATATTTAGGGTAAGGAACTATAGTGCAAAATACTTTTTTTCTAAAAGGGGTTAAGTCCATGTCACTGATGTTTTTGTTTCTCCAACTTCTACAGATCGCTGTCAGTGCTGCTGAAACTGTCAAAACCCAATCATTTGAGCTATTTCTGTTGCAGTAACTGCTCAGTGTAGGTAGTTTCCAATCTGTTACTTGTCCTCCCTCAGTCTTTGCTTAAAAAATTCAGGTATCAGTGGTAGCTGCAAGTCAGGCACTACATTAAATCCTGGTAATTGTAGTTACATTAAAAACAAAAACCCTAACCCACCCATTTGGGAAGTTTGCTTGGAGTATGTAGGTGCAAGTATCGTTTATTGAGGTCTCACCGCAGAAAGTCCTTTTTTCTTTTAGTTCCAACTTTTTTACATGTGAGCCTTACTAACTAAAGGGGCAATCCTGAGACACTGAACCATGGGCTCATCAATCTTTTGGGCAGTTGCACCCATGAGCTGAATGGCAGGCAAGCTGTAAGCTTTAAATGTCCAGTGAAAAGAGTATGGCTCCGAGGGCAGTGCAGGTCAACTGATACCACAGCTTTTACAGTTCTCCTCTTCTTGGATCATGCTTTGGCCGCCCAGTTTTCGGGAAGTGCCAGGAACCTGTGGGCCTTGCAGCCTTAGGAGTTGGGAGCAGCAGTGCTTGGTCTGTGCTAGCTTGGTCTGTGCTATCGGTCTCCTCCTCCCACAGGGCTTCTGCTATTGTTGGGCCTGGGGAAGGATTTGCATATCTGTGAGCACAGAGCTGATGTTCACTCCCTCAGTTCAGAGGCCCTGCGAGGAAACTCCATGATCCTTCCCTTTTCTCCACCCACCCCCCCCCCCCCCTTCTTTTTTTTTTTTTTTTTTTTTTTTTTTTTTTTTTCCTTCTAAGGGCTAGTAGAAAATAAGAGACTGCCATTGTATTTCACTGCAGCGGCATTGTTCTGCACCAGACAAAGATGGCATATTTCTCTGAACCATAGTTTCTGCTCCTTCAGCCATGGCTGGCTACTGATGAGCAGCTGTGCAGACTCTGAATAGCCTAAGGCATTTCCTAAAACCATTACAAAATATTAATTTTCCCCAAACGTGCCAAACCCCTCCCAAAAATATGTGGCAGGAGGAGGGGGGCAAAGCCTTTGCTCTTTGTCCAGAATATGTTTTCCTAAAATCAAACTTTCAAGGCATACTTGCTTTCAGAGAAAGCATAGAAGTTCTCTCTAACATATTAGTTGATTCTGAAATGACTTAAATAATTCCTGTTTAGAAGAATATTTTAAAAGAAAAAAGATTTTTTTAATGTTTTCTTTAAGGCTTTTTTGTGAAGGAAAGAGGCAAAAGTGAAAGATTTAAACTGTGCTATATAATTTTGCTTTATGAACCAGACAGGTGCTTGTAATAAATAGCTAAAGAAAATGTTAAAAATCAGTCCTATTTCTCATCTGCCATGCATGTGACATTTCTGAAATATCATTTTGGGCTGTCACTGTAAGGACATGCTTTTTCTTCCCAGTCGTCTTCAAGTTCTTCTCAACCAGACTGGCCATCTTCTGCTGTCTCAGTCTGCAGCAGGCTTGCCATCTGCTATATGGCTAATCAATTCACAAAGGTGCTGCTGGGCAGTGCAGACTCCCTGTCCTCTGCCAATATTTTCTGGAAGTTGTCAAACATAGCTGAATTTGTTCTCAGCTGTCACAATCATCGCATTGATTCCAGCTTGTAGCACTCCAGTGACCAGTGAGGTATGCGCTTTGTTTTGCAAGCAGCGTTTGCTCTTTTGTGCTTGTTTGATTAGGCTGGAGCTATTGCTGGAGTGTGGGGAACTGTGTCTCTCAGGCTGCAGGTAAAAGGTGCCCTTTCACTGTTTTAAGTTGCCTGCTCCCAAGTTTGAAAGGTGAGCCCGTGGGCGAATCAGCAGACCAGGACTCCAGATTCAATTTCTAATTCTGTCTGCTTCCCTGAGGCGGTTGCTTTAATTGCAGTTTCCAATCTTCAGAATGGAGAATGACGCTTCTTCACAGAGATGTTGTGAGGCTAATGTTAGCAACAATCATGCAGCACTCATGATTGTTGGGTAAGACTCCAGCTCATCCTTGAACATGACAATCTTCATTATATCTTAGACTGTCGTAATACAGCCCCCCTCAACCAGTGGCTGCCGCTGTACGATGGCAAACCTGCTACCCCACTGTGAGGTACCGAATCTGTCAGCTTCTCTCCTCTGCCTCCTACTGCCGTAGAAAACTGTGTGCCAAGCTTTGGGTCTCGATTACTGTTGTCCCATTGAGTCCCACTGTCAGGGCAGGACCAGAGCTATCACTTTCCTGTACAACTCGCTACCGCTCAACGTTTTTGTTCTGACTGCATAGGACATCATAGAAATGGGAACATAAATCAGTACACTGACTTCTTTAGGAGGATGGTTGGTGGTTGTTCATGTTTCTTTAATATTCCTTTGGCCATGTGTGGAGAAGACAGTGGAGCCGCTTCACCTGCCTAATGCTGTTACAGAAGTTACAAGTTCAGTCACTGGTTTTACGTGATTTGCATCATTACAGCTTCATGTTCCCCTCAAAAGGCTTCTGCTGCACACATTGTTCTGCTGATGGAGCAAATATGAAATTAAGATGGTAGATTGCTGAAGCTTTAGTAAGCTAACAGCTTCTCTTTCTGCCTGAAGTGCTGAAAAGCCCTCCCCTAGCTCTTCCTTGGCTTTGCTTACAGCCACCTTAGTAACAGAGCTTGTGGATACATCAGGGACAGGCAGAGAGAAGATAATATTCCTGTTTTTTTCCATCCTTGTCTGCGTGGCAAGAATTGGTTAGATAATGCTTCCAGTGTACAGTGGCCTTCTAGCAGGAACTGGTGGTTTTTATTAAAAAGGCCTGAAGTCCAGCTTTCTAAGTACCAGTTCCTACCAAGGAGCACCTGTCATTGGCTCTATACAACTGCACAGAAAAGGAGCATTCAGGAAAAGAAAAAGGCATCTGCTGCCTTTAACACTCAGTGTTTGAATTGAGCAAGCTTTTTCACTGCCTTATTAGTTTCCCTTGCCGTGTGAAGAACTGCCATCATTGCTTACCTACTGTACACTTATATTTAATCCAAAGGAAAACAGGGATTTTCTGGAAGCCATGAGAGGCAAGCTGCAAAATATCTTTCAGCCTGTTTTCAGTATGTGCTGCTAAATACCTCATGTTTGTCAGCTCTTCTTGGCACCCTTTCTATGTAACAGCCTCTAATGATTTTGCATCAGCTTCTCTGCTGATGGCTAGTAGGGATCATGCTATGCAGTAACAACACTCAAATGTGTGTAGTGTTTGACTACAGCCATATCAGAGGTGGCTGCCTTTAACTTGGATTTGGAACAGGATTTGCAAAACTGTTTTCATCAGTAGATTTCAAGCTAAAGGATGAGTGGGCTTCCTTGCACACCATTTACTGAAGTCTTCATAAAACAGTTGCAAGTTTGCATGCCAAGAGGATCTTAACTAAATTGGAGCAAATTATGCTTCTCTGCCATGTGCTTTATTTATTCCTCATGGAGAGGTGGCTTTTAGGCCTCATGCCTCTAGTGACCCAAGCAACATTTGCGTGCAGTGGTATCTGGTTTTCTTGCTGAGCCTTTGCTGTTTGCACCTACAGAAATAATCTGCAAGCAATTGTGGAGCTGGTTTTTATGCTTGTCTTCACTCTTTCTGAGAGGTAAGGGAGAATATGCTGTGAGCAGGCAAAAGCAAATTAAATCTGCACTGATCTCTCTGACGGCCAATGTGCAATAGGGTTGCACGCAAATGTCTGTGTGTCTGTTGCTTGCAGGGAACAAAAATTTTCACAGGGAAAATCAGAACCAGGAGTTCAGGGAGGAACATGGAGATTTCTGTGGGAATACTGTGGTTTCCCTTAAAGCTTCAAGGTGGCAGTGATGCCTCTCCGGTGCAAGGTGAAGGCTGAAGAGGTCTGTGGCTGGTGCAGTACCAGAGTCCTTGGTGGAGTTCTCCTGATATTGGTGTACTTTGTTAATGGACACTACAGCAAGGGCAGGGACAGCTTCCTTCATTGAATCTGTTATCCTGGAGAAAATGCACAGAGAGGGTTGGCACAAGGTGGCTCTCCCACCATCCCGTCCTCAGCAGGGTTTCTGACAGAGCAGCTGCAGGAGGGAGGGGAGCCAGAGATGACAAAATCCTCTCATAACCCTGTGGAAAAGAATGGTTTCATCTGCTAGGTGGCAAATTGATGGTATGAATCGGTAGCAAAATACAGGACCCTTCTCTCATGATTCCCATCACCTACCAACAACTACAGTTAGAGCCTCCCTGTAAAATGTGTGTAGGATGGGAACATGTGGCACAGGCTTCTTGATGCTCGCTAGATGGGCACTGGGTAGCTTTAAGTCACTGAGCACATTTTTAGCTGGTGCAGACTACATATATATGTGTGTGTCTGTTAGGAGAATGGAATAGGTGAGGATGCCATCCCGAAAACCAAAACGTCACCGGATAACCTACTCCCTCTGCACTAACTCCCCATGTTCCCTGATGTCCTGGCCAGAAGATTTTAGTGGCTTCTACAGGCTCATTTTTAAGTTCCGGTTATATATCCTGTGTTATGGTATATTTATTCCCTTTGGTTTCATTACTGACTTAAAATTGTACAACTGACTTAAAATTGTACAGTTCTTGTGTTTGCTGGCACCAAACCTCAGGTGAATCTCCAGCTACCATCCCCACTGCTAAAATGCTAATGGCAGCTATTGAAATCCCAGTAGTGACAAATGTAACACCACATATTGCAGGGAAATCTCCAAAGGGGAAAAAATCTGTATTCCTTTGAATATTTTTGCTAGTTTGAGTCCTAACTCCTGTAGAAATAAAGGCATAAAGCTAAAAATGAAAATGTCACCCTGAAGAGCAGGCAAACTGACCACTCTGAATTTGTTTAGGAATTACATTTGAGTTTTAGAAATCAGCCAGGCTGTGCACAAGTAATTCAAGAAGATATAAATGGCTACATTATAATGAGCAGACACCTATTTTAAACATGATCTATGTTTTTAAGAAAATTCATTACAATAAGTCTTACAATACCAAGCTCTTCAATGAATTTTTCATGTCTGCATACCAAGATATATATAAAATGATCGTAATCATACACCTTTGGGGCAATGCTGAGCACCAGCTGTTTCACTGGTGATTTATAGGTTGCCATGTTCAAGGTTAATAATCAGGAGAAACAGGTTACAGTATGCAATGTATTTATGTCAGGTTAGAAGTTCAGTAGTGAGGATATGATGTTAGGATGATATGTGCGGTTTTAATTAGCTACATCCCAGTTTTCTGGAAAATCAAATGCAGCCGTTTTCCAAAGGTGAAACCTGTGAAAAGTTACTGGAGCTAATTTTTATTTTTAACTCAGCTGAAATTAAACCAGCAAAATATCTTCTTCATCTCAACTGCAGTGTGCATGCCAACTGCCCAAGTGATCAATCTGTAATAAAAATTCAGGGCTAAGGTGGATGGAGATGTTCCCAAGACAGAGAGTAGGATCGTTTAAACTGCAAATGCATTTGCCCTCGGTGCTTTGTGAGCTGCCATACTTTGCAGCCCAGGCCATTAAGATCAGCCATTACGGACTGTCAGTGTACCAGCCTTGAAGAAGCGTGGAGATGGCAGTCACAAGACATCAGACTGTGCAGCAGCCCCAGCCACTGGCAGGGGCTTTGCTGGTGGTCACGTTTTTTTCCTCCCTGGATCCAGCTGCATCCATATGGACCCTAATAATTGTGGGATTGCCAGGATCTGCTCTTCTGTGCATGATGTTTCTTGTTGTTTAAAGGCGTGGAGTCAACATTTGATGCCACGGGCCCTTTTTAAGTTTCTGAATAGTTACCTGTCGGTTTACCTAGGGAACTGGAGATTTCTGAGACAAGCCAAAGGTGCAAGCTTTTCTGTTAAGGCCTGGGGAGCTGCAGCTGCTTGAAAACACCAGAGTCCCTGAGCTGGGCCTAAGAGAATTGTCATCACAGTGCACTGCTTTGCAAAAACCTTTGCTGCTTCTGTTCAGCTTTCCCGAGCTCTCTCAAAGCTGAATGCTCATTCCCAGAAGTCAGCAGCTTTCTTCGCACTCTGCTGTGATTATATTCACAACAGGGAACTCCAAATAAGATGAGGAATGGGGCTAATTCATTTCAGAGAGATGTCTTTAAATCTCACCAGATGCACTAATAGCAGATCCCTCTTTGGATGAAAACAGTTGATCCGTCCCATCTTCGCTTTCTCAGCTGTGTTACCCACCAGACTGGGAGTGATGGGAGGTGTGCTGGTGCCAGGGTACCAGCTCTGGGTCAGGTTCATGCCCATAAGTTGCTGTGTCCAGCTCTTACTCCAGAATTGATCCGTGACTCACTGAGATTTGAGTCTTGTACCACCGTGAGCCTTTGTTAAGGATTTCCTTGGTGCTGAGAGGTTACATGGAGCAACATCCCGCACCCACAGGCCCCAACTGCACACTTTGACTGTTTAATGTCATGCATTCAAAGCCTGTCTCTGCTTCCCACTGTGCATTGATATATGCTAAACAACCTGTTGAACTTATAATAACAAATGCAGCCTGCCCTCTAAACAAATGGGAGGAGGCACCCTGGCATAATAAAATCACCAGAGAGAGGGCAAGGAGTAGGACACAGATGAGACTTCATTCTCATAAATTGCCTCTCTATTACACATGGAGTATATTCACAATAGGGAACTCCAAATAAGATGAGAAAAGGGGCTAATTCATTTCACAGGGATGGCTTTAAATCTCAGCCTATACCCATGCTAGAAAATTAATTATGGCTATGATGAATGAAAGGAGAAGTTCTACCAGTAATGAACATCACCATATCCTGCTTTCTTAGACCAACAAAATTTTCTTTAACTAACTGGTGACATTCATAACTGTCAGCAAGGCAAAACATGAAGATAATAGGACATGCTGGGTGTAGGCAGTGGTGCCTGTGGGTTAGGGAAAAGCTGTTTGAGGCCTTACACATTTGTGTATGATTTTAAAAGGCCAGGCTCTCTTAGGCATTTCACAGAGGAAGAGATCAGGAAGTGGAGAAAAATCCAACAAAAATGAGTGATATAAACATTTTATTGAGAGTTGTGGACAATGGTGGAGGGAGCTGGAATCCTGGGGTGAAAGTTTGGCCATATTGAAGGTAGTGGTAAAACACATCCTGCCTCTGGATTCTAGTCTTACAGCATCCAGGTCCTAAACAAAATAGTGTAAACTGTCCTACTAAGTTATTAGACTGTATACCTGGAGTTATTACTGACGGCATAGTGCTCAAGCATTTTATTTCACTGTTATGTCAATGCATTTTTGCCTCTCGTTGACCTGGCAGGAGCCTTTGGATGTTTAACAAATCCAGTGCCCTAAAAGAGGGCCAACCACCCCTCATACTCTTCTGTTCATATTTGCTTAACCTGTTCTTAATGACTGTGAGAGACAGAGACTCCACAATCCATGTCGTGCTCCCTTTGCATTTTAGCTTACTCTCCTTGCTCTAGTTTTGCCTGTTTCTGTTACTTCCATTTTCTGTGAGCATGGAGAACCAAACGATCCCCTTTCCTTGGCAACAGGGTTTCTAGCTCAGAAATCAATTATCACGTTTCCCCTCGGTCTTTTGTCTTCAGAATGACCCACGGTTGGCTCAGTCTTTCTCTGTGGGTTGTTCCTTCCAGACCACTCCCTTCAGTCAGTCTTAAGGCAGGTCCTGGCACTTCTAGGCAGCTTGATTCACCTGGGGCTTCAGCTCTTCCCATTTGCACCTCCTGTTACCCAGCTCTCCTCTTTTGCCATCGTGTCCAGTTGTTTAGTGCCGGGCTTGTGAACTCCTGTTTTCCGGGAGGTCCACTCGGTGGTCCCCTGGCTGGGCATCCCTCTACGTGTTATTTCTGACTAACTGCAGTCCTGTTCTGCTTCTCACCAGATTGCATGGACACTTCTCCACTGCGTTATTTCAAATGAAGACCTTCTTTAAACATGAACATCACTGTTCAAAATACTTTAAGTATCTCCATGGAGGTGTGATCTCTGTTCCCTGCTGAATACTGTTTGTAGCAGGTCCTGGGAGAGAACTTGCAGAATCTGCTTTTAACTGTTAACTAAATCCTTTCATACAGTTTCCAATTTGATTTTCAGTCATATTGCAGGAGTTTGAGTTAGAGCGTGCTTCCCCATTTTGCTAAGGAGGATGCTTGGAAGACTCTGTCTTGCTAACCTCAAGTATATCCACAAAGCTTATTACTTTACCACACGAGGAAATTAATTTGATTTGATGCAATATGTTCTTAACAAACCCGTCTTGGCTGAATCTCATCTCCTTGTTCTCAGCCGTGTGCCTACAAATAGTTTTTTTATTTTACTGGGAAATGAAATTAAGCTGACAGTGGTTTATAATCCCCAGCCCTCCACCCCCCCTTGCTCTCCCCTTTCCCCTCTCCATGCATCCTCTTACTTTATTCAGCCACACTACAGCCTCTGTGTGTTGCTGTTGTGGCAGTCCTGGGCCTTATGCTGAAATTTCCGTCCATGCTTTCCTGTCCGCTTTTTTTTTTTTTTTTCTTTTGGTTGGTTTGTTTTTTGTATTCCTCTGGTGCGGTAACCCTCCCTTCCCATCCAAACCCCTCGCTCCAGCTCTCCCACAGGGGATGGAAAGCTGCTGTTTTCCCTCACGTGTCATGACATTTGACCACTTCACCCTCAGCCAAACAGTGAGTGGCTTGCTGCTTAATTTCAGGATCCAAAATACAATTGCTTTTTAAACTCCCTATGGACTCTTTCCAGGCTACTGCACAAATTAAGCCTGTCTCTACTCCTTTCCCCACCACTTCCTTTCTTTACAGAGCTGCAGTCTCTTCCTTCTTTTTAAACTTTTATATAGTGCTATAAATTTATGTGGAGATTTACAGACACCAGATAAGACCCCCCAGCTGCCCAGAGGAGTTTGCACGCTGCTGCTCGGCTCTGTTGAGGGGGTCCCCTCCACAGGCTCTACCCTCCCTCTTCCAGTGGCAGTTGCAGAAGCCAAATGGGAGCAAGGCATGTCTCTCTTGCAAGGTATCTTCGACAAATGGTGCCACCCCATCAAAAATGGTTACAGCTTCCTTCTCTGTGATGGTCTGAAATGCACAGGGGTCTCTGTGTCTCCTGCCTGGCTCTGTGGTCTCTGTGCACCCAAAGCAGAGTGGGAGCTGCAGTTTCCTTTACATGCTAATGAGCTCAGCTGCTCTGGCAGCAGCAAAGCCGGGCAGGGGGCTCAGCTGCAGTCTGCATGCAGCCCCCAAAAAACTGGCAATGGCATTTCCAAAAAGACAGAGGGAAGTCCTGTGATGGAAACCAGCCCTTCCCTGTTCATCCTCTGGGAGCTGTAACCCACCTCTGAGGCAGCAAGCATGATAGCACTCTGCCAGAGTAGTTCCCCGTGGGCTGAGGGCATCCAGTTTCCTTTCCTCTCTGCTGACTGGACAGGTTTCACAAACCCATGGCCCTGGAAACCACTGCATCCACGGCAAAGGACTGAGAGCAGTTGTTAGAAACGCAGTTCCAGGTCATACCGGTCAGTTGAGTTCCCACATACATTTTGTTATGAAGTTTACATGAACCATTTGGAGTCTAAATACACCTGCTACTAACCAAGTCAGGCTTCATGTGTTTTTGTCCTTTATGCCCTCAGCCATTTCTCTGCTGTCTTGCTCAGCACCTATAGATGCTGGTTTCTGCAACAGAAATAAATCAGTGAAGACCCCCTTGTTAATGAATATTAAAAGACCTCTGTAAATATAGTTTGCTATGAACATTATAGCAAAAAACCACCCCCACAATTAGCAGTGGGTAAAAATTAACTGCTCATATGGTACTTAATGTTTTGGTACTTAATGTTACCTCCCTAAATGCTTATAGAAATATGAGCACTGAGGATGCACAGTAATATAGATTTCACATTTTACACTGGTCTGGTTATCTAATCAAGCTAAAGTAGCTGGACTGTAAAACCTACCTAGTGAGTTAACAAATCCTCAGCAGCAGAAGGCACAGGGGACATCCAGTGTTTTGATTTTTTAATAATTTTTGTCTTTGAATAAAATATGCTTCTTCTCCAGTGTACTATAAAACCATCTTCATGTAGATACTTTGTATGCTGTGCCATTCACAGCACTACCTTAGCTCCATAGCCCCATTACTAGGTGTTACATGCTTATTTAAAAAAAAAAAAAAGAAAAAAAATTCAACATCCACCAAACTGTGTGAGGACAGATCCCCAAAAACCCCAGGTGGGCACAGCCGTGTTGTGGGCTGCAACAGCCACGGGACGTTCCATGCTTGTGCCATTCGAGGGGCAGCTGCCCCGGCCGCACTGTGTGAACCTGAACTTTGGTGTGAACCTGAACTTCTGCATTTCCTGCCTTTGTGTTGTTTTGTTTTGCTCCATTGTTGGTTGGCCCGGCCTCCCCCCTCGCCTCTCCAGCGGATGCACCCTGAATTCAGCGTCTTCCTATTCTCAGAATCCCTCCCTTATTTTCTCCTCTTCAGGCCGTGAGCAAACTTTTGTTCCTTTTCCATGTTTTGCTTGATTTTCCCAGCAGCTGAGTCAGCATCTCTCTTTCCTTGCGAGGCAGCAGCCCTTCAAAGCCGCTGTTATCTCGCAAGTGTGCCCCTTTGCTGCAACCACCACCTAGAGCGGCTGAGATAAGTGAAGCAGCGGAGGGAGTAGCCATCTCCTCACAGCCCATGAATGCTTCCAGTCAGGCTGGGAAATAATAGAAATATTTATTCTCTGGAAAAGCTTCCTGCAGCTGCTCTTGCTCCCTCTTTGTTTGACCCAGTGCTGCCTATCTCAGCGACAAACTGAGATGTAGCTGGAAAGGGCTGAGCCTGGTGCAAAGTCCAGCTCTCCTTCTCATTAACAGGATTTTCAGTGAGCACCAGTGTGAGCAGAGATCAGCTTTGCCCCCCTTCTCCATGATATCCTCAGCCTCCAGTGCTGACAGAGGGACTTGGCAAGAAATGAGGCCGTGGTACCAAAACCGCCTTGGCAAGTGTCCTGTATGACAAGCCCAAGGTCCTAAAAGGGGCAGCGGAGCAGCCAACGCCATCAGCCGGGAGCCGTGTTGGGGCTGAGGGCAACCCTCGCTTTCCCTGTAAGGCCACTAAGCGCCAGGAGCTGCCCTTTTCCCAGAAAGATACAATGGAGAAGTGGCTGTGGCACAGGTGCTGGTGAAAGGTTTCATGATAAGGAAGACAGCACCAGCATGCCACCGGGGACTAGGCTGCCTGAGCAAAGCTGGGCCAAGAGCCAGTGGAAAGAGCAGGTGAGGAACAGGCTGCTGTGTCTACCCAGAGATTCATGTGCCCACACAGACAGGGTATGAGATCCAGGGGACACAAGCAGGTATTCTTTGTTTATAGAGTTTTCGTCATCCCACTTAACTTCTCTGGGTGTAAGCCTCTGGCTGGAAACTGAAATTGCAGTTTAGCTGGGAAAATCACACAGCATGTGTTACAAACACTCACTAGAGCTGTGAGCTCATACCAAGGAAGGGATATCCTTCCTTGGTATCTCTCAGGAGCCTATGCTCAGGTTAGATGGAAGACTGGTTTAATCTGCTCTTCTCTCTGGAAATACTTGTCATACGGCTATTTCCTGCAGTGGGGAGGCAATTGCTTTCTGGTGAAAGCTCATGTTCTGTAAGGTACAGGGTTATGGGGGAATCTGCCATTTTTATATCAAACTTTGTGATTAACCTTTTTCTTCTTTCTCTCTTTGCAAACTGGCTGAAGATCAAAGGCTCAAAGCTGGAGCACCAGGTTTATCTTGATATGTTGTGACTGAGCCATGGTTTTTGACAGGCTGGAAGTGGCTGTACAGGATCCAGGGGGCAACAATGGCTCCCTGTTCTGTTTTTGCACCCCTTTGTGTAAGGGATAACTGGGCAGCAACCAAGAGGCCAGGTACTGTGGGTTGTTAATGATGGTTCTGGGGGCTTAACATGACGTGCTGTATTTCTCAGCCATAGCAGACTACAAGTGCTATCAAAGAAAGGTCTCATGCTGATGTCTTCGTATAAATACATATTTATTGTCGTACTGAAAAGTACAGGGAGTTACTGTAAGATAGAGCTGTCCTTCCTGTAGTCTGTATCAACCAAAGGATGGCCAAATTCAACCCTAAAAATTTTTGCTGCTGCCTACATGCCTGTCCATGACCTGCTCTGCTCTAGTCCATGTTGTGTCCTGCTGTGGCACAGTTCCTGGTGTGCATTTTTTTGGGAGCTCATTCCTGCCCTGCAGGCTGCTGGAAGAAACAGGCTGAGCTGTGCACAGCATCCACGGGGCTCCAGCTCCCTACACAGGCAGTGTGAGGTCTAGGAGAAGCCATCTGTGCCTCAGGACCCCTTTGTCCATCTCATGCAGATGCTTTCACCCAATGTATCAGGTGGAAGTGGCTGGATCTTGACCAATTTTTAATTACCAGCACACTGATTGAAACAGTGGCAGTGCCGGCTACCTGGAGTCAGTAGGAATTGACTCCTGTCATGTGGTGGGTATAATCTGCTCTCACTGTGACCCTGCTGTGGGACTGATGCCAGGAGACCAAGAGCAGAAAGTGGATTTTCAGCGGCAGTGAAAACCCACAGCTTCTGCCAAAGGAGCAGAGAGCATTGAATCCCCTGTGACTCTGTGAATATTGGGCCACAGTCCCTGGCCAGCCCTTCTATGTGTGGGACCGCTATTAGACAGCATTGTGGCATGCCATACTGTGTTCTCAAATAAAGAGAGGAAGGAAAAGGATTTTAAGTAAACAAGAATGGAGCAGTTCACAGAGCTGACCGCCGCTGCCAGGCAGCCTCGTCAATAACTTGCATACTTGCCTCAGACTGCAGATTATTTCAATGTCAGCACAGATGCCATTTCTGGAAACTCCCTGCAGACCAAGGACATCAGAGGAGCCATTTTATTGTACTTGATGGGTGAGTGCAGGAGGCAGAGGTTAATAAGACCGGTATCATGCACAGGGTATGCAGAATAAACGAGGCATCGTGAAGAGTTTGTGTGAAAAACGTTTCATTTTCTCTAGGCGTGCTGAAGAAAAAACACCATCATTTCCTCCAATTCCTGTTTTTAAATGCACATTCGTGATTTTTGCAGCTGCTAACATGTGTAACAGTGCTGTAAGGCTCTCCTGAGCATGAGACTTCTCACCTAATATGCACATACTTAACTGCCTCTGAAACTCATTTATCCACACCAGCTACTTCCAGACTCCCTGGCATAAAACAGTTTTGCACCAAAGCTGTGTTTGTATTCTCATATGTGACAACACCACATGAGGTGTTTTGGTGTTATTTTGTAAAGTCTCTCTTTTCCTACGCATGAGCCGCATTTGTCTGTGGGTGTAAGGAAGCCTTCCCACCCCCTCTGGCTTTAGAGAGAGATTTGAGAAAAGCAATAGTTTTATTTTGGAATACTGCATATTTTACAAAAAGACAATATTTTTCTATTTACTCTAAAAAATGCTTCAGAGCAAAGAAAAGTTTGCGATCACGTTCCCAGATACTCTCACAAGAAGTCACAGGGAGTTTTATGGCAATGGAATCTTTTCAAACCTCCCATGTGCACAACTCAGCTGGCATGCTGCTCTCAAGGTACCTTGTGCGTGCCGTGACACCCAAATACCCAAACTCCTGGTAAGCACAAATGCTTTTGAATGTGATAGAGGGCTGCCAGCACCACCCCTGTTTGTAAAGGTGCCCTTCATGCCGTTGGGAAACCTCCCTGCCCATCAGGTTGTGAAGAAGGTGTGTCTGTCATTCCTAAATAATTCTTGAATAAGTCTTCCTACACCTTCCAGGGAACAGTGCAGACAGGAGAAGGACGGGAAGAAGGTTTGCTTTTGCTAACCCTGGAGTCTTTGCAACACTGCAGAGGCCAGGGAGATGATGGGAAGGGAAGAGTCTCAGGTCACTAACCATCATGTGGTTCTGGAGGGCTGAACAGGGACCCCAGTGCAGCGAAGGTAAAGGTGCGAGCCCCAGGTTATGACCTGGGCATCGGATGGGATGGGATGGGATGGGATGGGATACCCTGACGGACAAGCAGGTGGCTGACTGAGGGCAGGTCTCTGAGCATGAAGCACAGTTTGTCTGTGCTGCAAGAGAAGGGAAGAGGGTGCTGTGATGTTCCAGGTCTAACAACTCCTGGCCACATTCACAGCAGCCACGAGTGCTTATAGAGACAAAATACTAATGCATTGGCTCAGTGAATGCTCAGGTTCAGTGAATGCTGAGAAAGCAAAGGGGCTTCAGCTATTTTGAAGACAGCAAATCCAGACAAAAGATGCAGCAAAGCCGACTGTAACAGCATATGCCACAAAAAGTTAGCTCCTTGTCCTTTGTAGCCAGGATAGGCTGCAGCTGCAACAAGGGGGGAGCAAGGGGAGGCTGAGCAGGAGTGCAGCTGCTCCCCATCACGTGGGGAAAGCCCACACGGCACCTCCTGGGGAAGGCTCAGGAAAGAGGAAGGAGGGAGGGATGGGGGCTGGCCCCAGGATCGCTGCTATACTGCTGCTGACAGGAAGCAGATACATGGGGTGACAGACAGCGAGCACCAGCCTGCACATCAAGGTGTTCCCGGGCAAATTGCCATCCAAGTAAAAAAAAATTGGGAGGATTGAAAGTGATGAAGTTAATGCTGGCTGTATGGAGCTATAGAAAGATACTCATGCTGTTTTCCAGGAGTCGTGAAGTGGTTTTTGTTAATTTGGAAAATGCAACACTTTATTAAGGCTGTTGATTTACCACTAGTTGAGCTGGAAGAATAATGGAGGGATAAACTGGGATTTTTTTAACCCCAGATGTTTAATAAACCTATTCCCAAACACACAAGCATGTACATTACAAATTAAGATGGGACACTTGGGAACCAGCGAGTGAATCTGGGTGGAGAATCCTTCATTTTACATCCTTGAAGCTGTTTTGAAGATTCCGTAGATTAGCCATCAGGGTTCAACGTGCAGCAGTGCTACAGGCAGGAGTGATATTCTGGAAGAATTTAAGTGTATGAAGTTAATGATGTGAGAACAGGTGTTCACTGCTATAGCTGATGGGGAGGAGTTTGGTACGGCATCTATATAAGGACAATATGAGCAGTGAGAGATTAAAATGCATAGGGGTAGCAACAAAGAGACAGAACACCAAACAGCAGAGATGTCATGTGAGCCATGGGGTGATTCTGAGAAGGGTTAAGAAAAGATTCTACTGCAAAGGTTAAAGCTGTAACTCAAATGCAAATAAAAAAAAAATAAAAATAAAAGATTTTAAAATCAAGCAGTGGATGCTGTCAGGTGCCCGTATGCTCATATGTCACCAACGTGAAGGGAAATGGCTACAGTGCAAAGTGGGTGGAGTTGAGGTGATGGCACAGCAGACCTGGCACTGTTCAGCTGAAACACTTGCTATGACAACTGTCTCCTTGCTGGGAGTGACCCCCCCCAACCCATCAGTGGGTACTGCTGAGAGCACCACCAAATGGTGGCTTCTTAGCATGAGGATTGTGATTAACATGAATTTGAGCATTCCTAGACCTTTTTCTTGTTCTCTGTTACTTTCTTAAATTAATTCTAGGTTTTCTTGCTCGAGCTTTCCTCATGAATAACTTCTTGTTGTTGTTTGATGGGATAAGGGGGGGGAAAATGCAGGAATGTAACCAGAAATCCATTCTCCTCTTTGATTCTTATGGGGGGGGGGGTGGGGGTTTAACTAAATACAAACATTTGACCTGAATGTTCCAAATAAAACCGAACAGATTTTGATCAGCCTTGCAAATCCCTGTGGAACAACCCAAATTCTAAGAAAACTGAAGTAAGTCTTTCTGTATAGACATGACAAGACCAGATTAATAGGCTAGGGAGTAGCTAGCATACAGATATGCACATATTCAATTCCTGAGCACCTTTCTAATTTTTCTTCTCCTCATCTTCTTCTCCTGGAGTGCCTCTGAGCATCATTTCAAACTCTATCAAAATACACAAGCATAAAATGTCCAGGGCAAGTGGACTGGAGGATGCAAAACCTCTCAATGGCACAGGAGAACACAGACAAAATAACTAAACGGATCATAAAGAACCCAGGCTACTGAAGTCTTATGTCCTTTTCTGTCACTTAATAACTGATATTTATCAAATGTTGCTTTGTCATATTATTAGTTGAATTTGCTAATAGGGAGACTGATGTTTATAACCTGTCTTACCAGCATGGGACTGGGATAAGAACGTCAATGCGAGTTTACCTTAAAAAACGTGGAAGTAAAGACAATGGGGAAAAGCATAGGATGGAAAGGGAACTGATGCTGTTGAGTTGAGACCAGAGACAAAGGGAGAAGAGAATCATGAACCTGTTCTCTAACAGGACTACAGCATCTCATAAAAGTGTCTTTCTCCTCAACGAATGCTAAATGGTTTTAATGTACTGAAGCCTACCTATAGCTCCTGCCTGAGCAGACTGGTGTGAAGTGAAGCCTGGAATTACATATTGCCTGAAGCACTACAGGATGTGATGGTAGGCTGAGAATTTGCAGAAAACACAAAAGATCAAGCCAAATTCTGCAACTTGCTGTTCGTTTTAGCTGAGAGATTAAAATACCAGCAAAGAAAGAAAGAGAGGGAGCAGATGCAGCATCTCCATGGGGCTTCTTCTCGCAACCGCTTTCCCGTTTCTGTCTTGTGCTTTCTCGTCCTCTGGAGTGTCACGGCAGCCCCAGTTACTAAAAAGGCACATGGTAGCACTGCAGTGTGCCAGAGTGAGTGCCCGTGGGGGGCAGCGGAAGGATGGATGCAACCTGAAGCAATTCAGAGAGACACTTGTGACTTCTCTGGATGACACGGAACTGCCCGACTTTGGGGCAAGAAGCCATCTGCTCTTGGAGGCATGGAATGAATGGGATGAATGGACAGAGAAACTCCCAGCTTTTTGGTGCAAGATGACCTCCAGGCTCTTTCTGGAGACGAGAGAGGATATTCCACGTAGGCTGGGACCCCCAAGTTGGGTACCAGGCAGAGGATGAGGCTTGGCGGACCTCCTCCCTCTCCTGGCCAGCACTGCATTTGTTCCACTTCCATGGTGCCCGACCTGTGGTTTCACAGGGATACCTGGCTGCATTCTTAAGAACAGAGAGTTATTGTCACCATGTGGACAATTACCTTCCCCAGAAATTTCTCCTTCTTCTGCAGTGGGGGAGAGAGCCATACAGGCTGGGGACATCCATCTCTCTCTCTGACATAAATTTAATGACAACCAAAAAAAAAGGTTTCATTAACCTGGGAAAAAACGCTCAGCAACAGAGGAAATAATTACAGATTAATTTCACTCCAAAGAAGACCATTTCATTTTATTTTGCCTTCTGAATTCCTTAAACATAAATAATTTCCAAAGTGAAACATAATTTTAAAAGAAAGAATTTAGTATTTTCATTTTGAAAATTTTACTTTCATTTGAAAACCCCAGATAAAATGCTTGTGAATTTTTGGTTTATTTGTCAGGCTATTCCCCAGAAATATGATGAAACTGCCAAATAACTTCAACCTAGAGTTGCATTTTTTTTTCAAATCAATTACTCCTTTGAAACAAACCTGTCCCACCACTAACCAAGAGCACAGCTTTGGCCTTTCAGCATGCAGAAAGCTTTTATTTCCATTCATCGCTCCCTAATGTGCATTAAAAATTGCACATAAGATATAATTATTGAACTGTGTAATCCATGTATAGTGGGAAAAAGAAGAGTGATGAAGTGTATCTGCCAGGCTTGATCCACATCAGTCACTGGCTGCCTGGGTAAATTCCTTACCCAGCTGAAGTCAACAGCAAAACTCTCAGCAGCATCAAGAGTTTAAGGTGGCTTATTAATTTGTTATATTTTCTTGTCTGCAAATCTACTTTAAAGCACCACTTTTTAAACTCAAAATTTGGATCCACTGTGGGGAAAAAAAAATACAAAACAACCAAATCACAGCAACCTGAAACTCCTCAGTTAGCAAACGTACTTTGGAGGCTGCATCCTGATGCTGTCACGGTGCATGGTGGGGCTTTTAGTCTGCAGGTACCAGCTGCTGTGGCACCGAGTAGCTGACGGCAGTGTGTGGGCTCCAGCACATGCACACGCATGTGCACACTCACAAACAAACAAACACACACATACACACACACACACAGAGGCACCCCCATGCCTCTCCCAGCACACACACACAACAAAGGAACTCTGTGTGCCCCCTCTGGCCTCAGCGACATCACACTGTCGCCACCACGAAGCTCCCACTTGAAACTCCAATATCTTAAAATAATTCTACTGTGGCTTTTTTTTTTTTTTTTTTTTAATTCCAGTTCAATTATTTGCTTGTCTGTCTATACAATAGCTATTCTCTTATCAATGTGATTCTCTCTCTCATTCATATCCCCTCTTTTTCCTTCTTTTTTTTTTTGGGGGGGGGAGGAGGGTGTCTGTGTGTGTCAGGGTTGGAAGAGGCTAATTAACTCTTTGCATAACAGGGTCCCTGGCAAGCATCATCACCCGATGAAGGTGGGGTTGTGAGGAGGAGGAGGAGGAGGGGGGGAAATGTGGAAGATGACACAACAAACACGAGGCCGCAGCAGCCGGTTCCAGACACAACATCTGCAGAATGAGGCCATTTTTCTGTAACTCTAATCTCATAATTCATTGTTTGTGTGGTGTTGGTTACAGTAGCTGAAAGGGGGGATAACAGCAGGTCAATTTGGCACAGAAGTGCATTTGAATCTTCAATGAGGGACTAGCCCACCTTCTGATGAGCCGCTGAACCGTGGCCAGAAATAGAGAAAATAAGCAGGAGAGTGGCTTAAAAGGAGAAACAAGACCTCTTAAAATTATATAAACCTGTTAGAAAGACTTATTTCTTTGAATCGGGGCGGGGGGGGGGGGGGGAAGGCACTCATTTGGTTAGCACCAGGGCGACAGCCTTTTCCTCGCCGTTACTGTTCATTTACTCCCTGGGCTCCAGTGAAAGTGGGCTGCTGGATTGGCTCCTGCTGCCAGGGGCTTGCCGGCACTAACACGGTACTGTCTTATGCTGCCGAGCCTTTTGCCTTTTTCTTTCTGTAAAAGGTAAAAAAAGGGATTTTTCCCCTGCCCCCCCCATTACGTTTAAGGATGCCCAAGCCTTGCGCAGGCGGTTGTGTGCGAGGTGTTGGTTAGTGTTAGTGGCTGATTACTAAACTTCTTGTTTTGAACCGCAAAACCCTAACATGTCAGCCTAAATTAGCTAACAGCAAGGGAGTGTCCTTCTCGCTTTGCAGGCCACAGCACATCTGCTCTTTGAAGAAAGAGAATGAGCAAAATAGGGCTGGGTGGTTGGTGGTGGGGTTTTTTTTTTTGCCTCCCCTCAGCCTCCCATTTGTGCGTGTGTTCATAAATATCCTGATGAGAGGCTGCCTCTGTGGTTGGCGTGCGAGAAGGGGGGGAAGGAGGTTGGATAAAGAGAGATTCTCCACCCGCATGGGGGACACCCTTCCTCTCCTCCCCTCCACCTCCTCTTCCTCCCCCTCCCCTCGCTGTTTGACCTTGAGTTCGTTCTCTGCTCCTGTTCCCCTCCTCCCCCTGCCCACTTGCATCTGGTATCCAAGACAGGCTGGTGCAGCTGGGGGGCTGAAAATCCCCCTTCCCACAACTCAAAACCCCTGCTCTGGGCAGACCATACTGTGGATGTGGCCCCCCCCCCCCATCCCCAGGAACAGGGAGCTGAAGGCAGGGACACAGCCCCCTTGGCTCCCCAGTAAGGGTGTCCTGCACTGCAGCACTGCCGCTCATCTCCCCTAATCCGGTTGTCTTTTCCAGCAGCATACTGGGGAACAATGGGTGGCCTTGTGCTGGCCCAGGCTGCTCGTCCCCGTCCTTGCAGCTGGCGCATCCACCGGTGCTAAGCTCCAGTGAGCAGGATCAGCTGAAACCCTCATTCCCCTTCACCCTCTTCAAGGGCTTGCCTATCCGCTGGGGCCGCTATCGGTTACACGAAACATTTGGTTTGCAATGGCCTGTTTGTGCTGGAAGGCAGAGGGCTCTTCTAACAGTGGGCAGTGATCCTCGGCAGAGAAAGCTCGCCCTGTGTTAGTTTACAACAGTTTCACCACACAGAAAAGTACAATGGAGACAGATCATGCACAGTGACAGGCTGCCGGCGGCTCCAGGGGATCCATAATTTATGATGTTTTTCTTACCGATCCAGTTTTGGATTTCACAAGCAGGCCCGTTTCCTTCCCATTTGTTGCTTCCTTCCGTCCTCCTTTTGAGAAACTGAACTCTGGGCTCAAAATAAGTGACAGTGGCAGCGGCTGCCTGGCTTTCCTGGGTGGCTGTGTTTGCACGGGGCAGGTGGGTGTTCCCCAGCCTCACCTTGCAGCCCTGAATTTGTTACAGAGAAAGGTGAATGCCCTGACACACATTGCTGCAGTGCAGCTTCCTGATGAACAGCAGTGGTGGCAGCCCATGCACTGCTTCCCTGAGCCACGTTCAGGTTCACCAGGTCACCCAGTTACAGCGGGACTGCCAAGGCACCCAGCATTTGGCTGATTAAAGGTAAGGAGGTTAATAATGTGTTTTAAGGATTGTTACTACTCAAATGCATAAGAATCAAAACTTAATCTGATCTACCATCCATAATCTAGCAGCTGCTCCTTTGCTAGAAATAGATGCACCAAGGCAAGTTGTGGGCAGTCAGATGCCACCTCTGCAGTGAGCACAGGTACCACCAGTCACATCCAGACACAGATGTGCAGAGCTCCATGGGTTTGTCCACTGGGCCAAGCCTAAGCCCTTCATCAGGGGAATGCCGCAATGTGGGATCTGGATTTTTGGCGGAAGCTGTTATGATCCATTTATTAAAATTATTAGAAATCCCTCTGCCCAAATTAAGGTACAAATGACACCAAATGCCAAAGTCAACCGTATGGGTTTTATTTAATGGTAAATGTGAGACAGAAAGAGAGATAGAAAGAAATAGGGAAAAGGAGGGTGGGGCTAGAAAAGAGTGACAGAGAGAGATTAAAATAGAAAACGTATCACCTTCCGTGTAACCCGGCTGCATCCCGTCAGTCCAGTTCTTCTGGTCTTAGTAGTGAAGGTTTCCCAAAAAATGTAGAGTCTGACTGATTACGCAGATGCCCAGCACCTTCCCCTCTGGGGTGAACTTCGCAGTCTCTTGTAATAGATTTCTTGCCTCACTTGGATCACATGCAGTCCTCTGGTGGTGGAAGGCCTCAGGAATGAATTAGGGAGCGCTTTGGGGGTCTTTGGTGTTTTATGACCCCTTCTCAGCTGCCTCTCATGTGAATGTCCCATGTGTACATGGTCTTCTTGGGGCAGGGGGGTGGGGGCAGGGGATTGCTCTTTTGGTTTGGTGTGGAGACTTCACCATCACACACCCGAACCCCCTCTCCTCCACCACCTCCTGAGCCCATCTAGGGCTAAGTCTTAACACAGATATGTTTTTCTTTCCTGAGCCTTGATTACTTCTCCTCAGACTTGAGATAATTAGACAATAGTCTTATCTCAAGTCCTCAGCCACAGTCCAAACTCTAATTGAGAGGCACTGGGAGGAGGGGGTTGCTCCATCACAGAAGCCCATCTCCACCAAGAGCTACTAGTCCTGCCTGGTCTGTGGCCATGTTCCCACCCTACATGCACCGGTCCAGGAGGCCACGAGCACAGAGATGGGGAAAGAACCAGCACCAAGGTGCCACTGCCCCTGACCCACCCACATGCAGGGTGGCAGTGAGGGGTGTGGGGTGTGTGCCTCCAGCCCCACACCACGGCTGCCTGCCCTGCCACAGATGGCTGGGTCATCCGAGTGGTTTGGGAATGGCCAAGTAAGGTTAAAACCACAGTCACTGTGGTTACCGGTGCTGTGATTAGTCACACAGTGAGTGATCCAATTATAGCAACCCCTCCCCCGCAGCACCCCTCACCTCATCTGTGCAAAAGGAAAAGCCCAGGCCTCCCTTAACTCGATTTCAAGGGAAAGGACCTGAAGTTGGACAGGGAGAAGCAGAAGGCCAAAGGAGGCACCAGCAAGGTGGTTTCCACGCCTGCCATGGATCACAGGGATAAGAAGCCCTGCTTGCCCCTGCTCCTAGGCACTGTCTGGAGTGATGCAACTTTTGGGGTGGTGAGGACTCTGCAGCTCAGGGGATGTCACAAGGTGTGAACTTCTATGGTGATGTCACCATGTGGCCTCTGCAAGTCGACCCATCTCCTGCCACCACAGTTCAATGACCCTGGGGCTGCTCTCCTGCTGCTTCCCACCTGGACTGCAATGCAGTTCATCTTCCTTTTCTTCTTATTTAAAAAAAAAAAAAAAAAAAAAAAAAAAAAAAAAAAAAAAAAAAAAAAAAAAAAAAAAAAAAAAAAAAAAAAAAAAAAAAAAAAAAAAAAAAAAAAAAAAAAAAAAAAAAAAAGAAAAGAAAAGAAAAGAAAAGAAAAGAAAAGAAAAGAAAAGAAAAGAAAAGATTTCAAGCAATGTCAAGGACTTCAGCTGATCTGCCTTGCAAATGTCTGTGGTTTTAGAAACTCATTTCCAATGAGGCAGACCAGACGGCTAGCTTCTATCCTCCTCTATCCCAGCTGGAGCTGGGAGCAGGTGACAGGCACCTGTGTCCCTGCACCACTGGGTACCCCCCCAGGCTCCCTCTCCGGTGGCCATTAAGGTGGTGCAAGGAGCGGGTGGGAAGCAGGGAGGAATGAAGGGAGGGGAGACATTAATTTGCTTCCTTGGGAGGAGTTAGTGCCTTCCCATAGAGCATAGAGCTGGGCACCACCCAGGCACTCCAAAAACACCATCCTGCCTGCAGGAGCCTATTCCCTGTGTTTCCCTCTGGCATCCTCCACAGAGCCTTCTGCACAGGGCATGATGCTCCCATCATCAGTCACTGTTATTTATTGTCTTTTTTTCAGTGCGGAGCAATCCCAGGGGCTCCAGACAGCTCAGCAATGCTAATCCTGCACCAGATTCTTCTCCACCTCTCCTTCCACATTTAGGTTTTTTGGCCATGCAATGCTCAATTCTAATCACTCCAGCTGAGAGCCCATTAACTCTTCTTCAGCAGGGTGAGGGCTGAGAAACGGCTGAGGCAAATCTGCAGAGGAAAAATGATGCAACAACTTTGTTCTCATGCTGCTAACTTTTGTCCCAGTGTACAGTTTTATAGCTGAGCTGTAAAGCCTTGGGAAACCATCTAAAGGAGATCTTGATCCTCTGGTGCGGTGTTTGCAGTGGTGTTCATGGGGTGAGCTGTCATAGCCCCAATCTTCTTTCACCTTCTCACAGATGCAGCAGCTTTGCTCCCAGTAACAGGCTTTACAACTCCATCTAATGTGCCCCTCTGGTTTTACCTGGTCAGAGCTGAAGAAACACCCACAAAAGCTGAGGGGTCTGTCTCAAATGTGTGTGAATGAGGGAAGGGAGGCTGTGGACTGAGTCAGCCTCAGTGGTATGCTGTTGGGTTGTTTGGGGGACCTGTCAAGACCCTGCTGGGAAAAATCTCCGCTCTTTAATTAGGGAGGGGTCCGTTGCTCCTGTTACAGCCATTCCCTGTCTGCCTGCTGACAACTCACTCCTGGCTGAGTGCTCTGCTGTCCCAGGGATCATACAGCAATTTGAAATGAGTTTCTTGGCCTTTCAGGGCAATAGCTGTGAGACAGTATCCAAAGTATTTCTGAGGGCAATGTAGATGCAGGCATCTCCCACTCTGCCCACCAGGTTTATTTCTTAATACACTTTGACTCAACACATTCTTGACTCCCTGAATAACTGGGAACTTTCCTGGAACTATTCCAACAGGTGCCCTCCATTATGCTGTTTGCCTGCTGATGTTGCCTTCTTGCTTGAAGTTTCCTGCTTTTCCTATCTTCTCCCTTCCCTGTCTACTTTCCTGCCTGTCAGGAGGGAAAGGCTGCCCTCCCCAGCCAAGCCGAGGAAAACATCCTCTCCCATTCCACTGGGATGTGTTCCCCTCACACAGCCATTTTCCAAGTGCAAGCAAGATGCCTTTCTCATTGGAGACTGGCACTTTGACTGCAACAACTTCTGGGATGGGAGACCTCCCTACATCACAGAGATGTGGAGGACCCCATCCACCTACCTCTTCCTATCCACCCATCCTCCTGGCCTCTGGGGTAGATTTCAGAAAAACAGTACTGGCATAATAAAATATTATAGTATGTTCTTGAACCAGTGCCAGCACCAATGATCAGCATTTCAGCCTGGGTAAGCAGCAGCAGATGTCTGAGGCCTCAGAGAGCCATTTCCCAGTGGAAGAGAAATGAATGACACGAAGCCTAGGTCAAGGCAGTCCAGCCCCAGCCACTGCAGTGCCCGGAGATTGGGCTGGCATCAACTCTCCTTCCTCTGTGAGTACAAGGGTGAAGGGGCCAAAAAGGGGCTGGGGAAACCCCACCTGCCTTTTGCAGGTCACCTCAGCCTGGGCACTTACACCTGAGGACACCACAGCAGAAAGTGCTGTGTTCTCATGAGGGTTGGGAGCATCTATGGCCAGACTCTAGAGCTGACACCAAACAGGTTAAAACACCCCGGGTTAAACAAATTCTGGGTGTTAGTTATTGTCTATTTGCCAAGATACACTAGCCCACTAGCAAGCTAAGTGGGCTGCCTGGGCACTTTTTCCCAGCATGTCTGGCCTCCACCCCAGGAAATGCTTTTAACTGGGACAGGGAGCACACGAAAAAGCTCCTCTGTCTTTTCACACAGCACCATCCTCGAGTTGTATGGCCTCTGCACAGAACAGTGCTCAGAAAAAATGCCAGGTGCACCTTACCAAGATCGAGTATAATTGCACATGAAGCAACAGGACTGTGACAGCAATGCATAACAGGCACCTGGCATAAATCCTGCTTGTGAGGCTACAAGGACTGCCAGAAACATCACCCTTAGTGTTGTTTATTGTTTGCACACCACTGAATTATTGAAGCAATTCCCAAGGATAAGGATTACATTTTCTACACATCTTGGCAGAGCAGATTCCTGCCAGTAAGAGGTTCGAATTTTAAAGTCTGATCCAAACTCCACAAAGTTCTGCAAACCTTAATCATCTGAGGTTCTTGCTGAGTAAAGAAGTGAAAAGGGAAACAAAATGATTTTCTTTAATGAATGGAAGGAAGAGAAGAAATTCCTAAATAATTATAAGTGTGTTTATAGTGACTCCCACTGTTTTATGCCTGTGACCCTGGGTCAGATGTGGGGGTTTGTATAGATCCATCCATAAGTACATAATACACTTGTCATAGATGAGATCAGCTCTGATGTATTTTTCTGGCAGCTTTGGAACCGTCATATTTTCAATGTTTTGTCCAGTCAATCACATCTCAAATGGTGGAGTTTCCATCACATCTCTCCACTGTTTCTTGGGAGCTCTTTGTTTTCTCAGTGTTGGCAGTAACTCTTCAGGTAGAGAAAGACAAGCCTTGTTTGCAATTCTTTTAAAGATAACCTGTTTTATTTCTATTAACTGTCTTCAAAATGTAACCCCTTGTAGTTTTCCCTGGCTCTTATTGGCCTAACTTGCATGGATCAAGGAGCACATACACGGCTGAGCACAATGCTGTGCAGAAGTACCCCAGGCAGGCCTGAGCAGCCATCCTCCCTGACTGGAGCCTATGAACATCTACTTGTTCACCAGCCCTGCTGGGAACATCAGCCTAGAATGAGCAAGACACCTATGCTACCTCCAGCACCAGATGTGGCTCCCTGAGAGCCAGTTGGTGAGTTTCTGCCATGCCAGCAGACATTCCCACTTAATGGCAGTGGCAGTGTCAGGCTCAGCCAAGGCATCCTGAAGAGCTGAGGGGCAGGCACCACAGCTCTGAAAAATGTGTAGCCTGCGTGTCTCATTAATGGGCAGCTATGGGCTTGCTAGTCACTCTCCTTCCTTGGAGGAAATCCTCCCAGGCTTGGAAATCAGGCTGCTTTTAACACATCTTTGCAGGCATCTCCAGACAAGCTCAGGGTCTGTCCCGTGGCTTGCATGATCCCCAGCCACTGCTTCCCGCCAGGCCGCTGCTGCAGGTAGGGTGTGTGCAAGCCACCCACCTCCCCCTGAAACAAATCACCCCTTCCTGCCTCTTCTCCCTAAACAAAAAACCCTAATACAAAGTGCACACACACAGTAGGATTCTATCCCAGTGCAAATTCGCTTAGATAGGTGTAGGCACTTTGCGGATGGGAAACAGCAGGACACCAGGCCCTAGCTGATCATCCTGGTGCCTGAGCCCTACAGGAGGGACTGCTTAGGTCACTGTTCAAGTGCTACCTTACCAGCAGCACCACACGTCTTCACTCTTTTTTGTGGCACTAGCCTGTGCTGAAGCAGGATCATCACAGCAAAGGAGGTCGCTTCTGCAATATCATACATGTTTAAATATTTTTCACACCAGTGCTGTTTCTGCTACCTTTGTGTTTCCGCTTGTCTTGCCTCAAGCAACTGGTCTCAGCCCTGCTCCCATTCTCTGCTGGCTGTGACAGAAGTAGCTGGGGGTCAGTTGTCTTCCCAGCCACCGACAACAACGCAGAACTGACGGGAAAGTGATGTTGTCCCTTGGCCGTGCCGAGACCCAGCATAATTGTGTTGGCGGGTCCAGGGAGGGTATGTGTGACATATGGCATGTGAGGAGGATGTTTACGAGAGAGCAGAGGGAGACCTGTCAGAATGGGCAGCGGCAGAGACACTGGCCTTCCCATGTGTGCTTCCTGGCAGGAGTCTTCCTACATTTATTTTTTATTCTCTTGGTACTGGGTGAACTTGAAATATTTTGGAGTTTGAGCATGTGGCTTTAAGGTGTGCACAACCACTGATCTTTGAAGAGCAGAGTGTGGAGAGCAGAGCCCCCCCTGTGGCTTTTCCCCAGGACCCCACATTTTATAAAGAAACCACAATAGATAGGGAAACCTGTCCTTACTTCCTTCCCTCACCCTCCACCTCCCTCCTGGAGCCATCATGCAAGGCAGGGAAATGCAGGACAGGACAGGGCAGGGCTCAGGGAGGAACCCCTGCTCTTAGCCCACTGGCATTTCTCTCGCTGGTGATTTTGACAAGGTGACATGGTAATGCTGCTGCTCACACCAGCTCCAGCTACGGGTTCACATGTATTTCTGCTCACAGACATGTTCCTACCATGTCTCCAGCAGCTGCTTTCATTTGTTGCCTCTATTTTTGACTACTCAGTGGTGCCATCGTGACTGTGGCTGTGGGGGAGGCTTCCAGAGGTGCTTCTCCATGCAGGGATGCAGGCAGGTGCTGAGTAAGGGCTTTCAAAAGCATCCTGTATCTCACAACCTAGACAGAAGCAAATCACGCTGGCACCTTTTCTACCCTAATCTGCATCTTTTGTGCTGAACACTGGATTTAGCTAGGATTATTTTGGTGTCCTCACCCTGCTTGTCTTCTGAATCACTGATGTGCAAGCCAGCTCCTATCTGCGGTAAAACCACATAATGGTGTTAGCAGTTAACACCAAGCCTGGGTAAATACACCCAGTTGGGCTGGCGTGCTTGGTTTGGCTCTGGGCTGACCACGGCTGCTTGGTCTCCGGTGAGGTTAGAGCATAAGCAGGGCTATCTGCTGTTAATGTCTTACTGGAACTCAGGCAATTTATATTAGCCTAAGATAGGTCCTTGTGGGTCTTGGTGGCATTCACTGTACAGAACAAATGTTTGTTCTGTGATTCATGATTTGGGAAAGCTCAAAGGGTATACTCAAAAAGAGCCCCTCCCCCCCACTACTCAATTATTTTCCCTGTCATCATTTAAAAAAAATTCTTTATTATTATTATTATTATTATTATTATTATTATTATTATTATTATTATTATGTCAGTGGTTTCAAGTTTATTAAGAGTGTTATGATATCTAGGGTTTTATTTAAAGACTCAGGTCCTGGAGTCTTGCAAATGCACAGGGACTGTTGCTTTCAGTGCAAGGATAAACAGAGCAAGAATGAGTTTCTGCTTTCTATAGCCACAAAGACATGCCAGAATACTAAACACCCCTCAGTCACCCAAAATGTCAGCAAAGAGAAAGCCAGTCTGTTACACTGGGGGGTATTTAAAAACATGTCCTCCTTTTCATTTCACTGGCCGGGCGGGGGGAGGCTCTGAACAGCAGACTCATGCTTTCTGCATGGTGACACTGCGTTTGACCCATTTTTGGAGTGGACTGAGAAGCTGGCCATGAGCTGCAAGGAAGTGGCATGGTGCAGTGAGGAGATGTCCTTGGAGCAGCGATGTTATGTCCCTGGAACAGCGAAGAGAAAGCAATGGAGCAGGGAGGAGGTGGTCCCAGAGCAGTGAGATGTCCCTGGAGCAGTGAAAAAGCAGGAGCTGGTCCCTGGGCATGGAGGAAGGAAAAGACAACCCCCCTTCCTAATGGATTCCTTCAGATAAAAGAGCCCCAGCTACCTTTTTCCCTGTAATGGCCCCTGAGGCTAATGTCTTAAAGAGGAAACAAAAGGATTGCTTTACATCACACAAGTGGGGCAGGAGGGAAGTGGGGAAAGAAGCACTTGAGTGCTGCATCCCTGCCAGGGCTGCTGCAGCAGGATGAAGGGCGGGGGGGAGGGGTGCAGCTGGCCCTAACTTGGGTTTTGCTGTGTGGCCTCTTGGTATTAAACCCCTTATTAACCCCTCCTCTGCTGCTCTGGTGCCCATGTGCTCCAGCAGGGCCCTGCTGCCCTGGGCCATTCAAGCGACTGCTGGCACCAAGGCAGGCCACCTAAGTGGGCTTCACGGGCACAGCCAGCAATGAAGACATATTGTCTGCGGTGGCTAAATCAGTGAGAAGCGGTGATAATAATACTGAAAAGCACAAAGGAATTCTGCAGTAATGGCTTAAAAACGATGGCAAGGGATAAGAACGAGGAAGCTTGAAGAGCCGAACTCGGAGGGCAGCAGGAAAGAGGCTTCCTACGGAAGGGGGGTGTTGGGCGAGCACTATACTAACTCGGGTAGCGTGCAGCTTCCAGCAGCTCCAGCTGTGCGGATCGTCCTTTGTCTGCTCTCTCCTCTGGCAGCTTTCCGAGGGAGGGCAGAGCAGGTGTGACAGCTACGGAGGGAGCCCCAGCAGCAGCTAAACAGGCGGTCAGCCGGCAGCTGCGGCTGCAAGCAGAAGCTGGGTGGAGATGCAGCAGGTTTGCTCCTCTAATGGGGATGCTGCTGCTTGTGCTGCCCGTTATGACCGACTCCATCATAAGAACCATTGTGTCCCTGTGGCTTTCCTTGGCTGTTTTTATAAACCACCCACTCTGGCAGCTGAAATTTGCAATGCTTGGTCCCTGTGCAGCACCTTCTGTGCATCTGTTTTTTGCAGGGTGTTGTGTAGGAGAGATTGCTGTGGGGAGAATAAACTGTCAAACAAAGTAAAAGAGGCATCTTTGATTAGCAGCTAATAGAAGAAAATCAACTCTTTTGGACCACCATCATCCTTGCCACAATGGATCAGAATGATGCTCTGTTGGTGCCCTGGTTTTGACCCCGTCCTACACCAATTTCTTAGCAGGAAAATACAGGGAAGTGAGCCAATCAGCATCTCCTCCAAGAGCATCCTTCTCACCCCTAGAATCCTAGATCTGTCACATCCCTGAAGCACGACCTTCCTATACCTGTCCCAGACTCATTTTGCAAGGCTTTTGTGCTTGGATTTAGCATATTGAAAGAAGAGCTGGTAATGTTTGATACTTGTGCCGATATGGTTTCCACTCATGATAAATGTTTGGTTTGGTTAATTGTGACACAGCTGAATAAAACACTCTGTGCTGACTGATGTGGACTGCTAAGATTTTCAGTCTTGTAGTGCAGGTCTGTCTCCTCTGTGGCATTACAGAACTTGCAACCCTCCTTCAGGCCTGTGAGGGCTACACTGGCTGCTCTCAGAAAAGCTTACCAGTGAGGATGTCATCCTGTCATTGAAACCTATAAGAAATTCAGATAAACTAAAAAATAATTAAAAATTAATAAAGAAAACAAATCAAACCTTATCCCCTTTAACACTAGGGCCAAGGGAGAATTTTGGGTACTGAAAATAGCATATCCCCAGGGAACAAGCACCATCTTTTCAAAGGTGCAGTTCTCCCAGAAGCAATATGAGCAGCATCTGTGTGAATAGCTTTAAAGTTTGTAACTTGTCTATAATTTATCTGCAATCACCAATATTCTGTGGGGCTTCTAGGGTTCTTTTTTTTTTTAGTGTTTTCTTGCAAAGACTCAGCTCTCTCTCTGAAAGCCCATATGCTGCTGTCCTGTTTGACTTTAGCGTGCAGGAAATGGCCTCTGTCCAATTAGCAGCATGGGAATTAGCACTGCTCAAAATTCACTACTCCCCACAGTATTCCCCTCTGAGAGTGCTGAACTTCAGTGCTTGATTTTGTCTCTTTCTCTCTTTTTTAAACAACATCACAAAGACTGAGCGGATAGGAGCTATTAGAAAAGAATTGTAAATACTGAAGTCAGGACATGCTGCAGTTCAATTCCTGGTAATATTAACACAGAGGTATTTCAGGTGAGTTGTGTTTTCAAGGTATATTTTTTTTGCTGGCTTAGTATATATCATTTATCTTGTAAGCAGTTAGTAGTGTTGGCAGTTCTTGCACCTCATCATGAACTCATAACATTTGATGCTTTACTTAAGCCCTAACAAGTCTCATGAATAACAGCAAAATCTCAGTTTTAGCACGTCCACCTTTGTGAGAAGAACACTGGGCATCATTGAAGTGCAAATAGTGCAAACTAAATAAACAATCACAATTCCATAAATCCAGTAATATATGTAAACATATATATTTGTACCTAAATAATTTTCTCTGTAGCAAAATCTATGATGCTTCACTGAGGTGGAGAGAAAACAACACATGCTCTTTTTATGCTTGGGAGTGACATTTCTGTGTGAATACCGTGAGTCATTAAAAAGGAGAAATTCATCTGAGATAACATAATTACAATACCTCATTTTTAACATCCTGTGCTCAAACTTTTACGAGAGTGACTTTAATGTGATATGTTTCTGTGGTGGCGCATATTTACTATATAAAAGAGATAGCTAGTGCTATTTTGTGATGAATGCAAAGCATAGAAAGGAAACTTTTTATTTAGGCTGCTGGACACAGACCAAAGCTGTGGTTTTTCCTAGCTGTCTAGCTCCCAGACTGACTCTCACAGTGGGTGCCTGGTGTCACTGTAATGGATTTCTTGAAGTCCTGGCCTGGATTAGGCGGTTACAGATCAGAGTGAAATGCCGACTAAATTACACATGGTTTACCTTTTCTCACAGCAATTAAAAAAAAAGATTCTTTAAAACACACTTTTAAAAAGTTGCATTGGAAAACACATTTCATGTGCAGGGCAGTAAGTACCTGCTGGGTCTTTTGCCCTTCTCTCACAATCACAGTCAAAATTAAACATCACTATTGTCATTATTAAATTACCTTGTGCCAAGAAATGTCTGCTAAGGCCAGGCTCCAGCTGGACTGGATATTCTACAAAACTATTTTCAGGTATATTTAACTTGTAAACCACAGTAGTAGATGAAGAAACTAATGAGAAGGCCAAAAGCATTTGTTTAGCCTGAGAACAAACTAAAGGGGATGGGAGGATTGAGTTTCCCTCTCCTCCTCTGCCAGGAAGCCGTTGAAGGTGTCTGGTATATCAGAACAAGTTTAGGGAGTCAGACTTCTTTCCCGCATTCACTGGGCCAAAAACATTTGCTGTCATAGAATCACAGAATGGTTTGGGTTGGAATGGGCCTTAAGAATCATCCAGCTTCAAAGTCTCTGCCATGGGCAGGGGCACCTTCCACTAGATCGGGTTAGAATACAGACTGGGTTGCTCAAAGACCCATCCAACCTGGGCTTAAACACTTCCAGGGATAGGGCATCCACAGCTTCTTTGGGCACCCTGTTCCAGTGTCTCACCACCCTCACAGTAGAGGATTTTTGTCCTAATATCTAATCTAAACTTACCCTCTTTCAGTTTAAAGCCATTGACCCTTTTCCTATCCTATGTACCATCATGTGTATTGCTGAACTCCAGTACTGGTCCTCTTATCTCTAGATGGAAGGTCAGCAGGGCCTACAGAGACAAAAAACAAGGGAGGTGCACCTGGACACTGCAATAATTCCAAAGTCTTTATTTTGAGGTGGACACAAAATGAAAACATTTTGCCAAAATAGAGGAAAGCACATCAATAAGCAAACTTACATGGAACTGCACTGCAGGAATCTTGCATAGCTCTCTTGAGATTAGCATAACCCCTCTGTAAGGTGCAAATGGTGTTGGAAAAGTTTGTCTGCATGAAAACACCAGACAGTGTGGCTTTGAGACACTAGCTTGATGGCAAAAGTGAACGGATGACATTTGTGGCAGTATGGAGGCAGCCTAGAGGCCCATTTTTCCATGATGAGGAACTCATGCTTTATCATTCAGTGACGGGAAAATAAATAAGAGAGCCCTATGAAAGGACCTGGACAGAAGTGTTGTTAAACAAGACTGAGAGACACCAGTAGCCTTTGGAAGAAAACTGCTTTCCTCGATTTTCAAGACAGATTTTTTTTTTTTTTTGGAAGAAGAAATTGACTTTTATTGATACATTGATAACCAAACTAAGACCATGGGAAGGTACTATGCAAAATATGCATAGAATCTCAGGCAGTGCATGGCTTCATCTTAGTGTTTGACAGCAAAAATACTTTGGTCAGTGTATTGTATTCCGCCTGTGTCAGGGTTTGATCTGATAATTCTCACAGTGTCCTTTCCTAAGAGGACTTTGTCATGTTTCCTACATCCTGCACAGAGCCAGTCTCAAGGAATTAATTATTACAAAAATGTGGTCACATTTAGACATTTTTGTAAGAGGATTTTCTTCAGACCAAAGGCTTGCTTATGCATCTTTGTCCCTCAAATGTTCACCTGATTGCACTCTGTAAGAAGCCTTGTTGTCATCCATCCTTCTCCTTTCCATGACCTAGCCAGACACAGGGGCTGTTCCCAGGTGCCCAGGATGCTATTGTGCCTCTCATGAGCTGTGTGAGAGGAGGTGATGCTATTGCTCTGGTGTGACAGCAGTGAGGATGGTGGGTGGCCTGGCATGCCGGGAGTGAGTATGTCCTCCCTGCATGCAAGGGTTCTGGGGGCAGGATTGCTCCGCTGGCTCCCCTTGGGGTGGGTGGCTCAGCACCTGCCCTGATTACCGACTCCTGTGGGGGCATTGGGTCCTCCCTTAATTAGCCGTGGCCTGTGGTCATTGAAAGGCTCTCGGCCATTTTAATGAAAAGATGTGTTCTAACAGTGACCTTGATCTAACTGGGAGGTGCCAATCACAGCGAGAATGACTGTCATAACAATCATCACAGGCACATCGGGGACCTCAGGACTAGAGAAAGACAGGCTGCACTGTTCACAGCCTCTGCAGCTTCATCCTGCAGCAGGTTAGAGGAAGCTCCTGTGCCCAGAGTAAGGGAATTCAGACTTTCCTTCCTACTATGTGCTTGTGTCCTAGTCCGAGGAATTAGTTCTTCTGTGGGGTCTTGAGCTTCACCCCTCAGTAACTGCACTGTCTCCTTTCTCCGTCCTCTGTTGCACTGTCTCTGTCCTCCAGCAGCCTCAGCTGGCTGTGCCCAAGCCCCCACGCAGGTTTGCCCCCTACTGCACACCCCAGGGCACTGTGTTGGGATGCTCTGGCTCTGGGGGTCCTGCAAAGGACTCCCGCGCCCTCTCCCCAAAACCCCTTCTTTGTTCTGCGCCTTCATTCCCTATTCATGTGATCACCTCAGTGCAATGCTGTCTCTCTCCTTCCCTGACTCTGCAGGAATCAGCGGTAGCTTCCCTCTCCATCTGCTGCTGCAGAAGGCTCCTGGGCTACGCTCTGCCCTTCCCCCCGTATTTGTAGGTCTCTCCCTCCCTCCTCGCCCTCCCTTTCCCCCACCCCTACAAAAGTCCTCAAGAGTCAGCTGTCACTTGTTTTTATTTTCTCGTGGCTCCTGTAGCATGGTCACATCTGACTTGCCTGTGCTATTCCTCCGTGGCTGGGGGAAAATGTGGCCAACTTTTTGCCTGGTGTCAGTTTAGCAGCCTGGGCCTCCTGTTCCTCCTCCTACTCCTCCTCCCTCGGGGTTGTAGAAGCCGTTGTCGCACTGTCTCCTCTCCTTTCTCATCATGGCTGGGCTGCAGCTGGCGTGACTGGTTTGAGAAAATCTGGGGCCCCCCGCAAAGCTGCACAATTGAGTTTGCCTCCCCCTCCCTTCCCCTGCCCCTGCAAGGCTCAGGAGGGTCTGTGTGACTTTTCCCCCATTCCCCCTCCCCCTGGCAGGCAGGAAGACCAGTCCAAGTCAGAGATGGAGACAGGAACACTGGTGCTGGATGTGGATGGGAAACTCACGGAGATTGTGGGGAGCAACAGCTATCTGAGATCCCCTCATTGCTGCCTTTTGGGGCTCAGCCAGAACAAAGCATCAGTGGCTCCACCAGCATGCCAAGGGCATCCCTGATGCTGGGTTCTATCCCATGGCCCCAGCCATCCCATGGCCCCATCCTCACACTACCCAGCCAGAGACTGCTGGGGTCCCCCAGTCCTTAATGAATTGACCCTTTCCTGCTTTCCTGCTTATCCTTTTACGATTGCCCTGAGGCATGGCTCATTTTACTCCCTCCTTTAATGAGTCAAAGGGGTCCAGTTGGAGCCTTTCCAAGACTGAGCTTCCTGCATTTCTTTACCCTTTCTACAAGCTTAATGAATATGCCACCAAAAAGCTCATTAGATGTAATGTCAGTTCTATTTCTGGTACTCCCTCTTGGAGAAACTGCGTCCTATGCTGGCAGGGAGATGAACCCAGTGAGAGCCACAAATAAATACCAAACTCCTCCCATCCCTTCTTTTCTGTCCTTCCCGTTTTCAGACTTAAACAGGAACAAGGGGAAATTCATGAGCCCTTCTAACTTCTCTCACTGTTCATTTACCCAAGACTGTCTTCCCTCTTGGCCCTTTGATCTCAGACCAGTAGCCTGACCTTTTTGCTCCTTGTCACTGCCCTAGGTGCTGCTGTGGCAGGGCGGCCCTGGCAGTGGGGTGTGGCAGGCAGGTGAGAAGCTGCATGGAGGAAGTGGAGCCTTTAAAGAGCGATGCAAACCACAGTGCTTCTGGGAAGCAATCAGCCCTGTTTACTGCAGGTGAATCAGAGATCCATGACTGGTGAATCACTGGAGTATTTGACATGTCAGAGCAGTGGAAAATGATTCACTGAAGGTTTGATCTCTGGAGAATAGATTTTTTTTTTCCCCTACCAAGGAAATTTGGGATTGCTTCAGGGTTTGCTTGGGTCCCCTCCTCCCCTCCAGGGAAACAGGCGTTCACAGAGACAGGCAGACAGACATAATGGAGGGCAGGGGGGAGAGAAATTTAAAGCTGCAGTTAGTTGGTTGGGAGCAGTTCCCTCTTTCTTCCTGTCCTTGGCTGATGCTTGTCACATATATGTGAGTTGCAGCTAGTTGCCAAGAAGGGAGAAGCAGTCAAAGGGAGAGGACATGGTTACTTTGCAGTATACTATATCTCTGCTACAAAGCTGTAAAATGCATTCTACTTCCTTGCAAGCCCCTTCCAAAAAGTGTAAGAGAAAAGTTCTTCTTCTGCTTTTCTATTTCACTTTCTACAGATGTATTTTTCAATGTAACTTTATTTTGTCATCGGCATTACTATCATCTGGTGAGGAGGTCTTCTATTTTGGGAATGAGTATTCTCAGCTCTAGGAATTGTAAAATGTAATATGGCTTTTGATGCAGCAGGAGCACTAAGTCCCTCATAAAAAAATCCTATTTATGTTTGAATTTGAACAAGGTATTACAATGATTTAAAGGGTACAAGGTCAGAAGTATGCCAAGATTAGTGGCCTCCTATTGGTCTTAATCTTGTTCCTTTATCATTTTCAAAGATATATTAAGAGCTTCAATTTTTAATTTGAATTTTTCTTCCCTGTAAGGTATCATTAAGTTGAAAGGTGCAAATGAATGACATGGGTAAATTGGTCTGCTTGAATGTGTGTGCCTAGTATCAGAGGGTCAGATATTTGCAAGTTGCCTCCCCATGTGGATATCAGTTATAGAGAAGATTTTGTCCTGTACCTCCAGGGGTGTGGAGAAGACAACAGTGGCTGTTAGTCACCTTAAACTTTCTGGGCTTTCTCTTCCTGTTTTAGTGCTGAAACAGCTCCCTATTCTTACTTTTCTTTCCTCAATGCATGTCTCAGAAGAAAGCAATATATTTCCAGGGTGCAGCTCCCTGGTGTGAGTGCAGGTCACAGGATGGGTCCCCAGTTTTCAGAATGAGGCTGCCCATCATGAGCATGGGCAGACAGAAGTAATGGTTAATAGTCTTTTCAAAGTACCTGCTCTAAAAATGATGCTACCTATATACTAATAACTGTTTATATTTTACATTATTATTATTTTATTCTAATTAATACTGTGAAAAGCTTCTTGCACAATTAAAATGATGAAGTAATAATATAGAAGATGGGAATCTCTGGAGCTAAGGGACAAAGGGAAGCAGCAATTAGTGGAGCTATCTTTAGCTCTTTGGTTCTTTGCTAGGACAACAGAGAGCTATTTAATATGGGGGTTGGGAGTTCTGTTTAAAAAAAATCTTCTAGGAGAATATTCGTGCACTAAGTTGCTTAGCTCTCCCTTGCATCTATTGACTTCTGAAGTAGCACTGTGCTGTTTAGTTTTTTAAGATGAAACTGTCTTAAATTCCTTAACCTTGTCTCCTCTGAGGGAGATAGAAATTCTACCAGTAAACCCTGCAAGAGATTAGCGCTACTGATATACTCACCACCATAGCTACCACCTCCTTATTTGTCTAGGAGCATGCTGTGTCTGGCAGCTGGTAAGAAAATAAATAAATAAACTCCAGGAATCAAATTCCTGAGGAATCTGGTCATTTCAAGGTTCGTCTATACATTCATGGGTTTTAAAGGCCAGAAGGGACAATTATATTCTGACC